>NC_091744.1:4417045-4584545 GCF_043380555.1 Nothobranchius furzeri | reverse complement strand
GAAAGTCACCAACTACATCCTGATGCGCTCAACTCATCAGGTGCAACATTTGATTATTTATCAGGATTTTCATAGTTGCTGATGTTTTAACTTGGCCCAGTCACCATGACAACAAGTGATCTTTCCTCTGCAGCTGTGCTGCCATAAACAGCTGCACAAAATGCTGCTTTTGCTGTGGTTATGTTTATATTCTAAGCAAAAGCAATGAAAAACCCAATCTCCATACGATTTGTGTAATTTTAAAAGTTTATAAGACCCTTTTTTGCAGCTGCAGCTGTTTTCTGATAACACTCATTCTTGTTTGTTTAACGGCACACCTCTAGTTTCTTTCAACACATATGCAACGTTGTCATCACCCCTATCCCATTTCAATCACATAAAATAAATGCTTTTGATTGCAGCGACTGAGGCAAACGTTCTGGTGGTTTATTTTGGTAATGAAATGTGAGACCATCGCATGATGACCCTAGAATCCACCTTGACGTGTAAAATGTGAATCATCTGAGCAGATAAGCTCCAAGAGACAGAAGCTGTCATGTGTGTGATATTTCTTATATTTTTCTGTTCTCTAATCAGGCCTTTCTGGAGATGGCGTACGTGGAAGCAGCACACGCCATGGTTCAATACTACCAACTGAGCCCGGCTACCATTAACAATGAGAAACTCCTCATACGGATGTCGAAGAGGTACAAGGAGCTGCAGCTGAAGGTAAAACACAAACGCAGAGAGGAGTTGGCCTTTGTGGTGTGTAGATTCTAAATTATTTGTGTGTGTGTGTGTGTGTGTGTGTGTGTGTGTGTGTGTGTGTGTGTGTGTGTGTGTGTGTGTGTGTGTGAAGAAACCAGGAAAAGATGTCGAGTCTATAATCCATGATATCGCCTCTCAAAAAGAAAGGGAGAAGGTACAAGAGCCTGAACAGTAAGTGAACTCCACTTTCTCTTGTTAGAAACTTGGAAAAGTACGGGATAGGATTAGGGCCACTAACAATAAAAATTAATAAATAAATATAATTCTGACTTTATTCTTGGGATAATGTTTTTTTTTCTCTCAAATGTTGGTTTGTCGGACTTCTATACTTTGGTTCGGTGTATTTTTTTTACAACTGGTCTCCAAGTGTTGCTTTTAACAACACAATAGGGAGTCGTGAGAGGCATTCCCAAGGATCTTCCTTGGGCCTTCTCTTATTTTCAGTTTTCATTTTCCATCTACCTTTGTGTTCTTTGTGCTCTGTGCATTTATGTGCGGATGACACAAATGTATATATCTCAAAACCCAGCTTAATTGAAACTCAAGAGTCACTCAGATTTAACTTGAACTGTTGTCAAAAACATGGAAAAGTCCGAGAGGATTGGGGCCAAAAATAAAAATAAAAATAATTATTTCTTTAATTTCAGAATTCTGACTTTTTTCTCAGTCAAAAGTCAGAATTGATTTTCTTTTGTTTTTCTAGCACTAATCCTCTTCCAATAGAGGTTATTTATCCCATTTTTTTCCTTCTTAAAATTTCAGTTACACGCCAGAGAGAGCCCGCTCCCGTAGTCCCATCAGACAGTCTCTGAGTCCTCACTCCCACAGTCCCAGTTTTACCTCCTGCAGCTCAGCCCACAGCCCTCAGGGAGCAGCATTCAGGGGTCCAGACAGAGGAACCAATGGGATGAGTCCTCACAGAGGCTCATGGGATTGGCCTTCGCATCAGAGGAGAGGTGAGGACGAAAGGGAGCGGGATGCTCCTTGGAGGAATGGAGGTACCGTGGATGACAATCGGCCTAATGGACGGCCAGCTGACCGCCGTAAGAGCTACCAGAAACACTCAGGTCATCTCAGCTTGAGATCGTCAGATGAACGAGGAGGCTGTGATGGCACGAGGAGCAGCAGAGACTGGCACCTGCGAGACAGCCCCAAAGGTTTCTCCTTCAACTCCTACAGGAACATGGAAGACGACTTCTACACGGAACATGCGTACAAGTCGGACAAGCTGCTCAGAAGCTCCCACCAGAGACACGAGGTCAAGTCACGGAGGAGGGATGCAGGGGATTACCACGCTAGGTCCAGACATTGTGAGTTTGAGAAAAGTGAGGAGCTGTTGGGCAGACCGGCAGAAGAGAGGAGGCAAAGCTCCCCGAGCAGAGACAGGAGCAGAAACACAAGCAGGAGACACGCAGCTGCAGAGAAACATGAGAGAGAAAACATTACTGAACCTGCTGTGAGTCACTTTTGTTCATTTTGACACATCTGCTGTAAATTTATCACATCTTTTTTAAACAAAGTCTCCTTCTATCTCTTAGAATTGCCTGTCAAAGGAAAAATCTGATTCACCTCAGTGGAGCCAAAAGCCTAAAGAGGAATGTCACAAAGACACTGTGAGTGGGAACGTTGAAAATCTGCATCAAACAAGGGGAAAATTCCGGTTTTTAACGCAACTGTAATTTTTTCTCAACAGTTTTTCAAACACTTTTAACCTACACGTCAACAGTAAGCATGGCTACTACATGCTACAAGGATTTGCAGTAAATGATGTTTCTGATTTGTGTCTTTTAGGAGGAGAAGGCAGAGAACGAAGACACGGATGAGGAGTGCTGGTATCCCAAGAATATGGAGGAACTGGTCACTGTGGATGAAGTGGGAGGAGAAGATGACTCCATTATTGAGCCGGACCTCTCTGAGCTTGAGGAGTTTGCATCCAGCCCCAAAGAGTCTGCAGCTGAAGGCGCAAAAGACAAGCAGGATGCATCATTAACGGCATCCTTGGAAGAGAAGAAGACATCTGAGGAGACGTCTGAGCAGGAGAAATCCAGTGGGGATGCAGGAGGCCAAGCGTCAACATTTACAGCTGATAAAACAGACGATCAGATACCTGAATCCAACACTGAGGAGGAGAAATTGCATCCAGTAGATTCTGAGTGTTCCACCTCCAACCTTGGTGGCTTCCCCAGTGAGGAGTTCATGGAGACACACCTGGAAAACTGCAATCAGCCTTCTGAAGAACCAGCAGAAGACCATGTTGGTTTATCAGGAGAAAACAACACCCAAGAAGAAAAAGCAGCAGAAACGATCCACAATGGAGTTGAATCAAAGGTCTGCGGTCTAAAAACAGGTTTGTGCCGCACAAATCTCCTCACGAGTATTATTTGAGGATTCGTAGTTTACTGGATGAATCTTATCAGTGTTACATTTCCCAGATTTATGTTACTTAGACAATTTAAGAGATATTGATCTGAAATCTGGTCATGGTGGTAGCTGAAAGTCATCTAGAACACGTCCTCATTTGTAAATTGGAGATTCTGGATAACATTATTTGACCAAAGGACGGTAACTCAGTCTTTACTTAACATAAGGCCATCCAGACTTTGGCATGAAAGGTGGCAGACACCGGGGCTTTCACTCAGGAAATTCTATGGCTTTTGTTAAAAGGACATCCAAAAGGCTCACTTAGTTGGGTATTTGAAACTCATTTTCTTATTTTATGGAAACAGAAAAGATTTTTTTATTTGAATAGGTTTGTCCATTTTTACTTTTAATGTTAAAGCATCTATTTTTCACAGAGATTGAAGCTCCATCACCATCTCTGGAGCAAGACAAAGCTGTCAGTGAACACAGCATCCCATTGGGTAAGCATCTCATACATTATTTATTTATTATAAATGCAATTGTAAACAAAAATCCTAAAAGAATGTGTCCCTTCAAAATTTATTTAGTTATTTATTTAGTCCAATTGTTAGCAGACTCAACTAATCCTGTTTAAATTTTGAGTGACTGGATTTTGTGGTTTTGTAAATTTAACTTCATAGATTCAAAATGTTGCACAATAAAGTGAAAGTATAGACATACATTCTTATTTATTGCATGTGTATGTGTGTGTGTGTTTGTATGTTTATTAGTAGAATATGATATGAATCACCAGACAAATTTTAATGAAACTCCCAGCAACTGGTTACCTTATGGAGTCTAGTTTAGCAGTGTCTAACCTTGGTCCTCAGAGGACACCATCCAGCATATTTACAGGTGTATTTCCTTCAACACACCTGCTTTTAATTAGTGAGTGATTAACAAGCTTCTGTGGAGTTTGAAGAGATGCTGAACAGGAGATTGAACCATTGAAACAAATGACTAAAATAGGCTGGATGTCCGTGAGAGCCCATACTGGACACCAGTTCAAGTTCAAGGCAGCTTCAAAGAACGATCAAACTTAGCAGGACCAGAAATTGCTCCAATTCAGTGACTTCTGCAGTTTTAAGCATGATCACAGGCCCAATCCCAAAACTTGCACTTCCACCCTTGTGCCCTTCAATTACACGTTCCCGACCAGGGGCGCGAGTGCGCAGGGTCTCCAGATTCTCAAGTGAGGAAGGTAAACACGCTCCTTTTGCATCCTTGATCAACACTTGTCCCAAGTCCACATCGATTCGGACTTCGGGCAAGGGTATTACCCACAATCCATTGCTGCATGGTGATTTTGAGAAGGAGGCGCGTCTCAAGTGCCTTTTCTAAAATTATTTATTTTTAAAGGAAAGAAGTTCTTTTTAAGACGGTTAATGATATTTATTCATGCTCTGAATGACTTAGACTAAGATTTAAAGGACAGTAACGAATGTAAATTTAGTAAAATAATTGTTTGAAAAGTTTTTACAAAAGGTTTTTTTTAAAGTAAAGCAGACAGCAACCGGCATCCCATCATGTGTTGCGGTCGATGACGCAATGCTCCCTGTCCCAATCATAGGTCCCAATTAGATACACATATGTACTCAAAGCCTTACTGTGCACTTCCTCTAAGTGCACTTCGCAGATGGCCATGGGACTCGGTGAGAGTATTGGGCTTGGGTCTTAGAACCTCTTCATAGGTTCCAGACAACCTGATGCATCAGCACGCTGATTGGCTGGAATGACTCAGCATTGTGCAGGTTGAGAATTACCCCCTGAAGTGTATAATCGTCAGGTTTAAATGGCACACTGAGCACAGCCCAACAGCAACCATAGATCATAGCACACATCACCTGCAGTGTGCTATGATCACAGGTGTGTGTGTGTGTGTGTGTGTGTGTGTGTGTGTGTGTGTGTGTGTGTGTGTGTGTGTGTGTGTGTGTGTGTGTGTGTGTGTGTGTGTGTGTGTGTGTGTGTGTGTGTGTGTGTGTGTGTGTGCAGCACACACAAGCTTCTAGGGAAGTGAACACTGGGAACTTGTTTTAGTTGTGGTTTTGTTTGTTGCTACTTCTTATCTGATTACTGTTTTGTTTTGTTTAATTTACCTGCAATCAAAAGCCAAATAAATTATGAGTAGAGGAAGTTCACTTTGTGTTTTTAAAAGAAATGGTCAATTTAAAAAATATTTACAATAAATCTGTTGGAACCATTATAATTTGTAGTTAATAACTAGGAATCTTCCCACAATTCATCCTGCACTTTTGTCTGGAGTTGTTTGACAATGTAATGTTAGATCCAAATAATAAGACAACTATAAATATAAAAAATGACCAAAAAAGGAAAATGAAATGTGTATTTACAGTTACCACAGAAGGTTGCATGATGCTGAGCTCTCCTCTGAGGGCTGAAAACTGAATATTTTTGGATCTTTTTTCTAATAGGAGTGGAGTTTATTGTGCCAAAAGCGGGGTTCTACTGCAAACTCTGTGGACTGTTCTACACCAGTGAGGACACGGCCAAAGCCACTCACTGCCGCAGCACCGTCCACTACAGAAACCTGCAGGTACAGCATCCTTACAGTGGTGTGACGATTTATCACATTGTGAAAGTGTGCAAAAATAATCTATTTGGCAACAGATGCCATAGCCATGTTAAATCAAAACAGACTAATAATTTATATATAAAGGAGCAATATATTCTACAGTCAATCAAAAAACAGTCTGAAGTGTCAGTCAAGTTGAAAGGAAGGTTACACTGAAACAGATTTCCTTCTCAGCTGAGTGGGGGATTTGTCAGTTTTTCTCCTTTGAAAAAAATCTAAAGAGGGATGCAGTCACTGTTTACAATCTGTGAACCTGTGAGGTGGCGTTGAGATAACTCTGCAGCACCGGTGTCGGTACAAGATCTGCTCGGGTGCAAGATCGGCTCGGGGTCTGCTGATGACGTCAAAGTACGGCAAACCCACTCGGACAAAATACAGTACACATCTATACTGTTGGAAAGAATTGAGCAGTTTCGTTATTAAAATGTTTCTTAAGATGTAAGTTTGTGTTTATAATGGTATTTGTAAAATAAAACATTATATTGTATTCATAATGTTGAACTCCTCTTTGAGCACATCCCTTGAAGGATCATAGGTATTAGCAACACCTGTGAAATTGTATTTGCAGGAAAGAAGTGTGTCCCGTTTATTGAAGTATTTTGTGTTTAGAGTTTTTGACGTCTTGTCCATGCGTAGTTCAGGTACGCTCATAGCTGCTAGCCAAAACTCTGGAGTTAAAAGTTTTCTGGCTTTACTAAAATACCTGTCTGTACTTATTTGATTGATGGTAGTTTTACTTTCTATTGACTCCAAATGAAATCATTTGGCACGTTTCTAATTCATAATTTGTATTAATGTAATCGGTGATATTAGCATTAGCATTCCTATGGGTTTTTCCACATATATTAGCATTGCGCTAACCACTCGCTGCTAAATTGCAGCCTTTGCGATTAGAAAATCTCCTTTTGTCACATCGCAATTTAACTGCACATGCAGTTAATCGTTCAGCCCTAATAAACATGCAGCTCTATGCTAAAAGTGTATTTTCAAAGAGGTAATGATGGATTTCTTTGTAAAAGTTGTCCATCTTTCCAACAGAAATATTTGCCTGGACCAACGTAACGTGATACCAACGTAACGTGATAACAACGTAACGTGATTACATAATTCCGTAAGGTTCATGTTCAGCCAATCAACTACTTTGACGTCATCGGCAGTCGACGGACCCCGAGCCGATCTTGCACCCGAGCAGATCTTGTACCGACAACGGGATTTGTAATTCTACACCGGCCAGCAAAAAGCTCCAAAGTTGTTCTTAGAGGTCCTTCACTGAGAAATCATTTATTACTCATTATTTTTGAAAGTGATCAGTCACTCTGACTTTAACATGCATGCTGAATGTGAAAATTGTGTCCCACACCTATTTCCTGCATTAGCTTCTGATAGAAAAAGGTTGGTGAAACGCTAGGATTTGAAAAGCCTGACAGATCTACATCACACGGACTCACCCACCTTGGCTCGCGACGGGGAAGGCTGTTGTTGGTTCATCGTCCATGCAGGAAACAACAGAGTGTGTCTCAGCTAGTAGAAGCTAACCGTTAGTATTAGCAACTCCACCACACGGCAGAGAGTCACGTTGCTGTTATCCAGTCTGAGGCAAAATGTCCAAATATCAGGAAATGAGACTCAAATCCTGTTGTCTCAAGCTACTTTCTTCTCTGGCTGAATTACTCATGCTTAAACAGGTGCAAAAGAGCATTTTTTCCACAGGACACAACTTACAAGGCATTCATTCCTACTAGAGACCACTGTAAATGTTTTAAAAATATGAGTGAAGGACCTCTTTAAAGAACCAACACCAGAAAAGAGAAGCGACCCAGAAGTTATTTTTTGTACCCCTAAAAAGCCACGGCATCTTTTTGTTTTACTCTAATATCGGGCGAAGAATGCTGGATGTTCACATTGAGCTAACAATGAAGTAGAAACATAGTCGGCTCAAAAAATATGTCAAGCTAATTTTTCAATTACCAACAACTCAATAATGAGTCAATTGCATGTTTAAATACATATTGAAATTTATATTTTTTTTCACAGAAATATCTGTCCCAGCTGGCAGAAGAGAGTCTGATGGGTGTGTTTGCTGAACCCTCTGCTGCTCAGTGACACCAGCTTTCACCTCTGGCACCAAAGGAAGGATCTGTGCAAGTGTATGTAAAACTCCGGAAAACGGAAAATGTGACGAATGGAAGCTTGAAGTTGTGGAGAACTACTTGGATTTTGTTCAGGGGGAATGCCAAGAGGTCTTGAATTGTTCTGTTTTGTACATACTTGAAGTAAAATGTATAGCAAGATTGAGTTATTTAACAGCTTTTTAAATTCTATCTTCACTAAATTATTTTATGGAATTCAGTGAGAAAAAATATTTATAAGTTTTTAAGAGAACATTTTTAATTTCATTTGAACCAATTTGAACTGAAATAAAAATTGCACTGTTGTATTTTAAATTAAAAGTGAAATACGTGTTTATTATTATATAGAGTAAATGCAAAGAGCTGCTGCAGTACAACTGATAAAAACAGCCTACTTTGGCCAACATGTTTTGTATACCTTTTTTTTAGAGTATGCAGCACGAACCCAACCGAATGTTGCAATATGAGTTTTGCACAAAAAAACGTGCAACATCTTAATACACATGTAAAATAGCATTGTGCTCTGGGTTTGCCCCTACCTGTAGTTGGTATTGTATTTATAGATTGTTGTCTGGGTGAACACCAGTGTGTTAGCTTGTTACTGAGTTAAATTTACTCAAGGGGTTTCTCCACCAAACCCAGAGCTTACATTCTGTTTCCAACACCTAGAACTCTAGCTCTGGCATCAAAAGTCCTGTCGTCTCAAAACCATTACTTAGGAGATGAACAACTGATGATTGCTTAAAGCTGCTATAACAAATCTGCAAACAAGCTAGTTTTTGAACGCAAACACGGTCACGAAACACTCACCCCTCCTGTTGGGTATCTTCCCTGAGATGCTTCTGTCGGAACCAGAAACCTGCAATTCCAGAGGAAATGAGATGGTGCTAAACACCAGTCGTCATTTTCTAGGTCTGAACATCTTTTGTTGTCTGTGACTTCAAATGGTGTTTTTTTTTTTTTTGGGACTCTGGTAGTTTGTCCTAAAGCTGAAGTGGTAGCAGTCGGCTGTTTCTCCTTCTCTAATGTAATTGAGCCGTGAACCTCCCACACCAATGGTGTTGTGTTGCTAAATACGTGAGTGCGTAATGAAGAGGACCCAAGGAAGTGTGCTAGACCGACAACCGGATGGTCCAATAGTTGCTTTCAGTCTGAAACATATTGGCAGAGGTTTATAGACGAATGCAAGAGAACCAGTTTATTCAATTATTTCATTTTGTTATCTCCACAATATATTATAGCTATACTATATTAGAACATTGTTAAGAAGATGCTTTTTTACAAACAGGAACACAGTTAAAGCAGGTCAGGACAGTTCCCACAGCTGTCTTCAAAGATGTTTTTAATTAATTCAAAAGCATGATTTGAAACACTGTTTATAAATCTCGTCAGCTCTTTTGATCTATGGTGTTTATAGATCCTACTTAAAGGTGTTCTAGAATTCAAATATGTATTTACCTTGCTGTTGTTGAATATAAGCAGCTTGGGCTGTCCAAAAAGTCTGTGCTGTTTCTGACCTGCTTTCCTAAAACTAATAATTTTGTAATGGCCTCGGAGAAATGTTCCTTCTAAGAAAAGTTGCGATAATGCATCACTTGCATAGACCCCCCCCCCCCCCCACACACACACACACACACACACACGCCACACACCCCCACACCCCACCCCCGAAGCATGCATGTCCCAACCTACTTCAGCATTAGCGATATATAAAGTTGGTGGCAATAAAGCTAACCACCTGAGCTACTGCAAAGTCCTTATTTGACAAGAGGAAAACAGCAAAGAAGAATGTTGGAGCACGTTGTAACGTTCCAAGGTGTACTGGGAATATTCTGAAAACACGGCTGCACTCAGAGTATAGCCTCAGGTAGCGTCATAAAGCAGTTGGAGTAAACCGGACAATCAGCTTTTGTAACATTCATGTCCTGTGTTTCCATTGAAGGGCTTTATTATGGGGTTGTGTTTTGCGATTTCTTAGGGCTTTTGGGCCGTTTTCAGCCCCAACAATATTTCATATAGAGGCTCAAAGACCAGTTTTCATACATGAAAAAAATGTATGCTAAAACCCTTGCAAAGCATCAGGCTGTTCTGTTCCAACAGAGTTTAATAAATAGCAATCACAGATTGATAAAGAGTGTTCATGTACAGAGAATGTTGTTTAAAATGTTGTTTATTAAATAGACAGCAACGGAAGTTGTGTTGGGCCAGTTGTAGTAGCATTGGAACCTCTGATGGAAAATTACTTTTACAGAGTATTGCTGATATACATTAGCAAACTTACTTCAGTACTTTTTTGTAATGTCATCAGAGATCCAAGTAGTTGTGAAGATAATGTCTGTACTTGTTAAAAAAAACATCAGATAAATCCAAGTGCATGGCTCGAATAACATTTTGAAATGGTTAGGGTTAAGTTTTAAATAATCATTTGGCTTTTATTCAAAATGAAAGTGCAAAATTAATAGTTTCAAAGACTTGAACAAGAAAGAGAATAAATAAGATTTGCAATAAATGTTTACTGATAACGATTTGATGTTTGTGACATTTTTCCTTTTTTGTTTACTTAAGTGAAAACTTTGTCAAAATGACTAAAATTATTTCTTAATTATGTTGTGTTTTGTTGCAGCCTGAGCTCTTGAGAGAATTGTATTTTCTTAGTTAAAAAAACACATTCTCAGGTTTGTTGCTGAAATATATCTCATTGTGAAAATGACGTTTATAACATATGTGTAACTGTGACTTTAAGGCTCCTGTTGTTTTTAATTATCTTGATGATTGTGATTTTAAATATTTCTCTGCCAGGATTAAAAATTTGCTTTCATGTGAAAATGGAAAAAAAATATTACTCTTTAGAATTTTTTTTTTGGACTGAAGATTATCCCAGCCTTATGTGTCATCTTGTTGGACACATTTCATACCCTAAAGGCCTTAAACTGGACCACTATGTTAAACATGACAAGTTTCATGTCACAGTAATCTGTTACAAGAGCATCAGGTCAGATTATGGTTTTACTGTGAATCCTGATCCTGTGAAATTATGTTGAAATAAACCTTGATGAAGTATCATATTTCAAGCTTTGATTTGTTATAATTATGATGTTTATGGTTAACAGCTTATGAATACTCCAACATTCTAGGCTCAATATTGCACTCTAATCAGCTATTAATCCAAAACAACTGCAAAGGGTTCCTGAGCCTTTAGATGGTCTCTCAGTCTGAGCTGAGCTACTGAAATAAAAGTGTTTTTGCACAATTTTCTAAGTTTTACAGTTACACCTGTGTGTTTTGTGTGCTTTGTGTTTTAGAATGTTACACATCTTGTGAAAGAGCTCCCTCAAGTGTTGATAAAAGGAAAAGGGTGTGAGAATGTGTGGATATATCGGCAAGCTACTGGAATTTAAATTTTATTGGATTATCCACTATAATGAATAGTACTTACAGTCTACTTTTGGAAGTTTATTTTCAGTTTAAACGTTGTACATTTTATTTTATTTAAAGGAAAATCAGGAACAAATGCCCAAAATGCCTGATTTAGTGCAGGAAGAATGATGCAATTTTACATCATGCATAGTTGTGTTGATTTCTGATTAGGTCTTTAATTACCCATTGAGTTGTGTTATTGTTTGAATGCTGCAAAGCATTCAAACTATAGTGATCCTGTTTCTCTTTATAGTCGGTTAGTTTACTATTCTGCTTCCGCATATTTTTGGCATTTAACTACTTCCACAATTCTTCAACTATTTACACAATTTTGAAATCAAAACGTTCAGCTCGTTCAGCTTATGCCGGCAATGACTTTTGGTTTTAAAATATTTTACACTTTTGAGATATTCAGCTTTTTCTGTGATTTTTGGTCCCATTGAAATGAATGGGATTGCTCAAATTTCAGCTAAATCCTATCACTTTTTTGAACTCTTACTCTTATAGTTTAACTTTAATCTAGATACTTCATTCAAGTTTCCACAAACTCACAAGACTTTCAGCTATTGCTGTTGTTTTTATTTATTTATTTATTCATTTTTTATATCTATTACAGTTTTTCTAAAATCACAGGTAGAAGTTGAGGTACGGCTTGGGATTTTCAGAAAAAATCACAAAAATTATAATGGGGAAAGAAAGGAGAGGTGACCGATCCCTTGCTCTATTTCTGGCATTGTCCCGAGAGAACCGTGAGTCCAATTGAAATGAGACGCATGCTGGCTTACAGCTTACGAATATACCTTCGTTTTTAGCTATAATTCGTGAATGTACTCCAAACATTGTGGTCGTACAGATCATTTCTTTGAGAATTTTTAAATAAAAAAAAAATGCTTCCCACCACTCTAAACTGAAAATTCCGCACTCTAACATTTGACCTTCACGTTCACCCAGACCCTTTGGAGTACTGAAACAAATTATATCTCAACAAGTAGGAATTTTTGTCAGTTTTTCAGAATGGGTTTCATTTTATCTGTAAGTGTTATGGTTCTTTCTCTACAAGCCTCAAAAGGAGAAGAGAACCTGATTCTGTCTCATTGAACCCATGTTAAAGGAACAGAGATTTTCTCAGCTAAAATGTTCTCGTCATAGCTTCTAGAAAATTCATGGTAGGCACATAAAATTTCACACAGATGACTATCAAAGCCTTCTTCCGCTCACGCATTTTGAGTTTTTCCAATAAGTGTGGCGGTTTTTGAATGGCAATGAGACGTGTCAGAGGTCTGAAATGACATCTGAGCAGCCGAGCTCTGTTAAATGCATGATTTATGAAATCTTGAAAAAAAAATTCCACCGACCACATCTTTTATAGTACACTAATGATTTTCTCAAATTTAGTAGGTTTATTGTCAGCTTCAAAGTGATGTCTTCAGTTTTGCTGTTGGCATTACATTTTTTGTGCTATAAGCCGCAGAAGGAGGACTGTGCCAGCATTCCTCCATTTGAATCCCTTTTAAAAAAGCACCTGTGGCCCGACAGACAGCTGAAATGTTCTCCTCATATCTTCTAAGACTTCACACACATGACCACCAAAGCCTTCTGCCGCCCACGCTTTTTGAATTTTTGAAATCGGTGCAGTACTTTTCGAATGGTGATGAGAAGTTTGACAGGTCCAATTTCACTTCTGAAGGACAGATTTAAAGGCTTCTCTCATTAACAGGAGTACGGCTGCATGTCTCCAACAGCTGGGGGAAAAGGCGGGAAGACGGTGCTTCTCTCTGATTGGTTGAGACTGTTCAACCATTTTCTGTCCAAGCAGGATTGAGCACCCACACATATGATACATCAAATCGACCAGCTTGGTCTCAGGAATCTTGTATTCAGTTTTAAATGTGTTATCTGTCACCATGGTAACACAAGTGCATAAGGATATCCCCAAACAAGTCTCACTGAATGTGAAAAGCCTAATGTTGAGCCTATAACATACTTCTGTTTCTTATCTTTCTGAGCTCTATACACTTAAAACTAGCAGCATAGCTGACATTTTAACACTAGTCAGAAGGCAGGAACCGCCCCCTCCTCCTTTGCTGCTCTCTCATTGGCTGAGAGTTTTCAATCGTCTTATGCCAAATAGGAAATATGCACCCACACATATGATAAATCAATTCAACCTGCTTGGTCCCAGGAGTCTTGTATTAACTTGATATTGTGTTCTGCGTTACCATGGCAATGTGCTCAGCAACAACATTTAAAAAAATTTCAGACACAACTGTATCAACATACTTTTAAATATAGAAATGTTATTCAAAGTTTAAAAGAGTCATGTGACGTTGTACATTGCTTCATTAAAGCAGACTCCTGTCATCTGTTACCATGGCAACACAAGGCACTACAAATCACTTTAACCAAGTCTCATAGGAATGAATATAAAAAGCTGAATATTGAGCCAATAACAGACTTCTGTTTTTGAACTTTTTGAGCTATCTCTACTTAAAACTAGAAACAAGTTAAATTTGATTGACCGTCAGAAGGTGGGAAAGTGCCCCGCTCCCTCCCAGCTCCCTGATTGGTTGAGAGAAGTCAATCATCTTCTGGCTAAATGGACTTACACACCCACACGTGAGACATCAAATCGATCGGCTTGGCCTAAGGAATCCATCCATCCACATATAAATCCATACATGATTCTATCTATCCATCCATCCATCCATTCATCCATCCAGTAAACCATCTAACATCCATCCAACAGTCCATTTATCATTTCATTCATCAAACCATTCATCAATTCCATACTAAGTCTGAACATATGTTAATCTATCAGTTTCAGATATCAGTAAATGTTTCTAAATTCACAGTTCAGCCAATTGTAAAAATTGACCTATTAAACTATTCTCATTCAAATGCCAACTGTTTAAACATTTCAACTTTTGAGTTTTTAATCAATGTTCAAAGATTTAAGTTTTCTGCTGTTTAGCATTTTTTTATCCATTCTCCACCTATATTCTGAGCTTTATTACACTTGTTGGTGATTTTTTTTCTAAATCTTTAAATACATTCAGCTCATTTTGACAGTTTAGCTTAGTTTCAGCATCACTTCAGCTATTCAGCAGCTTCAGCAATCAGTTTTCAAATCTAGCATATGCTGCTAATTTCACAGTTCAGCTAAATGTAAATATTAAACTGTTAAGCTTGTCCTACTGAAATCACATGTGTTTATACATTTTAGCTGTCCCGATTTTTATATAATGTTCACAGATTTCCGTTTTCTGCTGTTTAGGATTATTTTTCTCTATTATTCACTTACTTTTTGTGCTTTACTTGGTTGGTGCTTTTTGCTTCTAAATCTTTCAATACATTCAGCTCATTTTGACAGTTTTGCTTAGTTTCAGCTTCAGTTCAGCTATTAAGCTGATTCAGCTAACAGTTTAAGCCAGGGGTGCCCAATCCTGGTCCTCGAGGGCCGGTATGCAGCTTGTTTTAGTTTTAACTCTCCTTCAACACACCTGATTTCAATCAGTGGGTGATTAACAAGCTTCTGCAGAGCCTGATGAGATGCTGCACAGGTGATTCAACCAGTTAATCAAGCGTGTTGGTGCAGAAAAACCACAAAACCTGCTGGATACTGGCCCTCCAGGACCAGGATTGGGCACCCCTGGTTTAAGCTATCCAGCATTCAAACAGCATTTCTGCAAGAAATGCAATTTATCTAGTTTACCTTTGTGTTCGTGTTTAAGGTCACTGGGGGCTGGTGGTATTTGAGTGAGAGGCAGGATATACCCTGGACAGGTCACCTGTCCATCATAGGGCCAAAAGACCCATTCACTCACACATTTTAGTCACCTCATTCTTTAATTTGTAATTTAAAGTTGTTGTTGTTTTTGCAAACTTTGGTAATGCCCATTTTTTCTAAATC
Source organism: Nothobranchius furzeri (assembly GCF_043380555.1). Lineage (NCBI taxonomy): Eukaryota > Metazoa > Chordata > Actinopteri > Cyprinodontiformes > Nothobranchiidae > Nothobranchius > Nothobranchius furzeri. The sequence goes on along the minus strand of NC_091744.1, from coordinate 4,569,349 downwards.
CATAGTCTAAATACACAGTCCCTTTTTATTTGACTGGTTTGTTTACTGTCTTACTTTGAGGGTGTTCATTTTTACAGTCTGATTATTCAAGATTATAGATATGATTTTGTGTAAAAATAATAATTTTATTAATCATTAATTTTCCTTCATATCGTCTTAAATAAATGTTTGTAACAAGATCAAGATATATATTTTGTTATTGAGTAAAATTATGTCATTCAAGTTCAAGAGAGGAAAGATGCAGATCTGCAGTATCACCGATAGGGGCAGCACTTTATATAGTGCTGAACATCATGGAACTTGCCAGAAAGATGCAAAAATTTCCATGTTGCATTTTCATTGGCTGGATGCGGATCAGCCCCCTTCCGCAGCCAATGAGATTCGAAAAACCCTGGACTACGTGACTGCGTTGCTGGGTAAGTAGAACAAAAACAACGGCGTTGGGGTCGGAGTTTGAAGCTTGGTCAGACCATAGACTGTACATACGGATTCAGACAATTCAGACGGACGGTAAGGGAGATTAACACGTTCTGTTTTATTAATGTTGTTAGAAATTTAATATTCGTGCCAATTTCGTAAAATCTCGCTCGCGCAGCCAAATAACCGTGGTTTTACCTTTTGCTAACCTTTCCCAACGGAAAAGTTAGCGATGCATAATAGCAGCTACATAAAACGTAAAGGCTACAATGCAATTTGCAACTCTATATAGCTAGCTTAAGCTATTGTTTATCAACAGTGCGACTGAATGGAGGGGGAGGGAGGGAGCCGTCGTAAGCTGCAACATGCCCAGACATATTATCACCGCTCGTCTGCACGGACCGGATATTTCAAAGTTTCCTTTTATTTATCCAGGTATCTTCGGTTTCGAATTCAGTTTTGTTGACGGTTCCTGTGCTAAAGCTCTCTACTGTAAGACATGGCAGCCGACTGCGTGGCTTGGCTGAACGCTTACCCAGTTGGTGAGTGAGACACACACACACACACACACACACACACACACACACACACACACACACACACACACACACACACACACACACACACACACACACACACACACACACACACACACACACACACACACACACACACACACACACACACACCAGAGTTTAAATGTCTCATCAGCTGGATTCGGTGTAGGGTAGTGGGACATCCTCATGTGGAAGTAGTTGGTTTGCTTGCTTCCTTGCACTGCACGTTGATTATACTCAACTCAGGTTTTGTGGTTGACTTTTCATTGAAGCATTTGTCATTTTAGATTATGTCCTGCTAAGAGGATAAAGTTTCCACATTAACAGCTGATTTGTCTTGTTTTTGTCACACATACTTGCAAATTCTAGATCTGCAAACACTTGCAAAACCTGAGAAAATGTCAAATGCAGTTTTCAAACGAAGATGTCACAATTAAACATTCCTTTAAACCGTTCTTACACAAGCGTAAAGACGGTTTTCATTTAAGAGGTGCTAAGGCAGTATAAATGAAAAATACCTAAAATAACAAATGTCACAACATTCTGTATTTGCTCCGATTGTTTTTATCTGAAGTGAAAAAAATTCATCTAAAATATTTGAATGTCTTAGTCGGAGAAATCGATTTAGATTTCTGCACTGAGCATCAGATTTTCTACATATGTTATTATAACCCAACAGACGCTGAGGACCTCAGTGATTCCTTCCTTTCTGGAGAGGAGGAAAATGGGGGATTGGCTGTCCACAACAAGAATATCAGCAATGAGATCAACAGCAACTGGTTGTCTTCGACCAGCAACAGCATCCACGAGGCACGTCTCAAGGCGAAGGCCAAACGGAGGCTGAGGAAAAACTCCTCCCGAGACTCCGGTAGAGGGGACTCTCTCAGTGACAATGGAGATGTGAGTCGGGGGATTTCTGTAGCGCCTACAAGTCCAAAGAGCAAGCTGATGGACCGAAAGTCCCGGATGAGGAAGGGCAGAGGTCTGCCAAAGAAGGGTAAGAGCATAGAAGTGTTCTGGTGTTACACATCATCCTCGCTCTCCAAAGGGAATGTGCTTCATCACTGCTTCCTGCTGTTGCTGTCAATTGTTGGCTTTTGGGTGATGAGCTATAAACCTGCTAGTGCGTAAACAAGTAGCCGGTTGATTACAAGCAGCTCAGTCCTTTAGTGTGCTGCTTTCCTTTCTTGCCATCTGTTCAGGAAGCTTTTCTGGAAATCTCCACAACGGGATATATTCATTACCGGGAATCCTTTTCAACCCCTGTCAGACAGATACAGAGGAATTTTAATGAGCCTTTTAAGGATCATCACTTGTTTTATTTACTTTTGTGTTTCTAAAAAGAGCTGAGTGGAGCACACATTTAGATGTTCCTCAGTACAGTGGGGTTAATCCACTTGACTCTATTAATGAGCAGCAGAATAAGGCCATGTCCAGCTTTTGTGGCACAGAGTCCATCCTCTCTGTTGCACAACAGCACCAGTGGACCTCTGCCGTTTGAGCTCCAGGCTCTCCTGCATTAAAACGTTGTACATCTGAAAACTTGAGAGGTAGTCGTTGAGGATTTGCTGACTTATTTTTTATTTTATGTCACCATGTTTGTTAGGACTAATGGAGATTTTTAAGGCATGTTTTAAAGCCGCTTTAGTATCGAGGCTCACAAACTGCCTGCAGTCTGCTGGTGCTGTCCTCAGACCACACACCTGGTTTGTTCTTTGTGCCTACACAGACGCAGTTGGAGTTTAATGTGTTGGCGTACACACGGGCAGCATTACATTCAGCAACGGTGCTGGGTTGCATTCACATTGCATATAAACTGGTGCATTTTTGCCATTGTGTGTAACAAATGCTTTCTCTGTAAGGACACAAAGTATCATGGCTATGCAGTTTAGCGGTCTGAATAAACAACATGATTGTTTACATGATGTAGCTGCAAGAAAGCCACGTGCACACACCGATTGTGACCAAGCATATTTGCTATTCACACAAAAGCAAATAAACCTGTGTCAGACATGAATGATATTTATGATTTATGTTGATGTTTTAAAATTTATATAATTTTTTTGTTGTTGTGAAGCAGCGATGAAAATTTTGCACATTTTATATCCTGTTTATAAATCAACTCATTTCTAACTTGCTCGGTCTATTTTAATCACTTCGAAACAACTGCTTTAATTTTAGAGTTGCCATGGAAACTGCTATTTTACATTCTTTCCCTGAGATACTTTTGTTCTGGGAAAAAAAACTCCTCATATTTGAGGTTAATGAGGGAGATCACTAGCCTGGCAAACCATTCTATATATGTGAGTCTGTAGTCTAGCCACGACCTATAGAGAGAGCTCAGTCGTGGGTTAGAATCTACAGTTGTCTTTTAAACTGTCTATGGATGCTATTAACAAACAACGCAACATACTCTCCACTATGGATGTCAGTCAACATGGCAGTCCGCCACACACTGTCAAAGGAAATGCAAATACATCCTTTCTCTAAAGCACTTAAGTATCTCTATCTGCTCTTGAATGAAAGAAAAGCCCACGTCTAAATATTTCAGAGTTGATGCCAAAGCTGTTTCAAACGAGCCGTCGCCATCTTGTTTCACTTCGTTGCAACATCCCACCCACCAAACCGACAGAGCGCTGTGATTGGCATAACAGAATACAGTTCAGGCCAATGCAGGGTTTCACCCAGCGCTTCATAAGCCTGGGGGCCCGCCAGGCTAAGCGTCATGCCCCGCTCCCCGACCCTACCGTGTCCGCTGACACGAACGGCACAACAAAACTAGAGCCCTTCATCAGCTGATACTGGTGAGAAACAGCAGTGGAACATGTGCGACCATACCCCCCCCCACCCCCCCTCCCCGCTCACAGAGGAGCGCTGCGGACGGAGCGTGCGACCCACCTCACCCCCCACCCACCCACACACATACACACACACTGACGGCCGAATCTGCCAGGCTCAACTCATTTTCTGGGTGAAACCCTGCAATGGTAGACCTGCTGTGGCTCCTATGGAGCGTGGCTGGACTGACATGCAGAGCAAAATCATTTTGCTTCGGCAATTGTCTTGTCTAGATTTCTAGGCTTGGAGATCACTAAAATGACTCCTATGTTGTTAAAGCCATGCTATTCAACTTTTTCATACTTTTAAATTTTCTTGAGCCACTAAGTGCTAAAACGACCCTTTACAAGGTTAATGAAATGTCACTCCGACTCCTACCGCCCTCTGTGGCCAGAATATCGCATTTGCGACTTCAGAGTAAAGTGGAGCTGGCATGCCAGCACTGGAGTCTTCTTCCAGCACCTTTTCTGCATGTTTTAAATTGTGAACACAGCTGATTTTGTTTGATTTAGTGATGAACTGCTCCCGTAGACACTAAGGAAGGCTGAGGAGACATTTTAGCAGTTAGATGAAGGTGTTAAAATATAAACGCACAGCAAGGTTTCACTTTTGGATAACTGATGGGCACTAGGGGGTGCTAAAGGCAAGCCAAAACTGCATAGAATCCTTTTAATGTTTGCATTTATAAAAACCAGATTTCAATAGTGTCGGCGAAAGCAGTCAGGTGAAAAAATGACCCCAATTGTTGTCTGCAGGTGGGGCAGGAGGAAAAGGTGTGTGGGGCAAAACTGGTGAAGTTTACGGACCGGTGGTGGTAGATGAGAAAGACCCCAACTACGATGAAGATCAGGTAATGGCTCTTAATATTTATGGGTTTTGTAAAAATTCAGTACAAACTCCTCCAAGAATGTTCAATTAGATTTTATTTATTTACTTATTTATTTATTTGTTAGTTTTATGAGTGCTTAACGCTAACTGTGAGCTTTATTTACGTGTGCCGACGTAATTGTACCTTGACAGGAAAACTGTGTTTACGAGACCGTGGTGCCCCCGCTGGAGGAGAGGGACTTTGAGAAGACGGTCACCCCCATAGTGCTGGAGTACTTTGAACACGGTGACACAAATGAAGTAGCTGTAAGTGAAATAACCTGCACCTTTAATGTAAGATTAAACAAACAACCCTCTCAAAATGTGTTGTGAGAATTAATTTTGCTCTTCACTTTCAGGAGCTGCTTTCAGAACTGAACCTGGGTTCCATGCAGAGCGAGGTCCCATCACTGGCTGTGTCTCTGGCCCTGGAGGCTAAGGCTAGCCACCGAGAGCTCACCTCCAGGCTGCTGGTTGACCTTTGTGGGACAGTTCTCTCCCACAGCGACATGGCGACCTCTTTTGACAAACTACTGAGAGATTTGCCCGATCTGGTCCTCGATACGCCTGGAGCTCCTCAGGTGGGTCTCACAGTATGTTTGTTTGTACAAACGTCACTAGTTCTGGACATGTAGAATTTTTAGCTTGCTGTAAACATCTGTACAAATTGAAATGTTTCACTTTTGGTGTCACAAATACACTCAACACGCTTGAAGCTTGACTCCAGTTTTGTTTCAGTTCAGGAGCTCTCACGCGGCCTGTGGTTTAGCAGAGGGGAACAACGCTGTGGCTTGACTTGTTGGTTTGCGAGAGCTAGCTGGTGTATTGTGGGCGTGTGTGAGCTCGCTCCTTTTCAGTCTGCACAGACATGAGATCTCCAGCTATTGTCTGCTTGTGCTCATAAAATGCAAGCTCAGCAAAGGACGCTCAGAGGGCTATTTGTTGTCCATCCCCCTTCGCCCCTCCTTGCTCCATCTGATTTGTTCTGACTGGTCATCTGTGCCCCAAGTTCTCAGAGAGGTTTGAGGGGGTATTATGGGCCAGCTCCTCCCTCACTCCCCACCATCTGCACTTTAAATCAGCTGTTCTCATTTTCACACACACATGCTGCTTTTCTCTCCCCCTGCCTGCCAGTCTGCCCACAGCGACAGGTCAGCTGGGATGTAGCTAGATCCTGTTAGCACAGAAACTGGGATCTGGCTTTGTGAGGGTCAGGAGAGCAAATCCAGCTCTTTCGTTTCCCTAAATCAGGCGTTCTCACTACTGTAAACACACACGTGTGCCTCTGAGGCCACTGTCAGCCCACTACTCCAGTATCAGTGGTTTTTAGGGTTTCATACGTGTTGTTTTTGTTGGATTTCTGTAGTAAACAAGTAAAAACACATGATCTTGTTAGCTTAGTTCAACAATAACATGTAGACCGAAGAGGAAGCTGTTGACATGATTGTTTGTTACACTCATAAATGCAAAACCTGGAGCTATGGAACAGGCTTGGAATTGTTTGCCATTTTTTAACCACTGTGTTGTTTTCTTTCAGTTGGTCGGACAGTTTATTGCACGTGCTGTAAGCGATCAGATACTCTCCAAGAGCTACATAGATGGGTACAAAGGCAAAGTTGATTGTGAATATGCAAGGTGTGTGACCCCTGATAACACTGCTTTACACTTGATTCTGCTGTTGTTTGTGTTACATTCTGTGGTCATTTACAGATTAATAAATAGAATTCTTGAAAGTAAAATTAATAAAATCTATAAATGACTATTTTATTATTTCTTTTTACATTTCCTGCTAGAAGAGGACCATCAGGCGGATCAAAGGTCCTGAATCACGTGTCTTGGACAGCTGAATAAATAACATGTTCAAAGTACATGGGTAGCGCATGGGTCCAGCATCTTTGGGGGACGCCATATTAGACACCATGTTTCCTTCTGGCCGGCTTGGGGTCCTGCGCCTATCGATGACGTCACACTAGATGATTAGCTGAACGTACTACTTATGGAAGCTATGTTACCACATTCAAAAACATTTAGGCAGTAAGAAACAAAAATTTTATAACAAAACTGCTAAGCTTATTTTATTTAGGCGCAGGCCCCCGAGCAGATCTGGAAAGTATAGCACCAGAAAACTACAATTGGCATTGCACTCTAGACTACACCTCTGTATATTAGCAGTGCTCTTCTGCCACCTAGTGTTCAGTTCAGTACACAACATTTACAATGCTCCATGTCCATTTACACTTAATCAATTACACACACTAAAATGTACTCATCCCAAACAAATCCCACAATGGTTAATGAGTCCAAAGTAATCAAACAGACCTTGAGGGTACGGAAATATACTCATCAAAATGTGAGGATGTCATCTGCCTCACTGACATTATTTTTAATAAAAATAATTGCTTAGGTGCAAATTGTCTTGAAATGTGATTAATCAAGAGTAATTCATTCCAAAGCCTCTGATTAATTAGAGACGTTTTTTTTATCAAGTCCCTCCCCTACTCAAAATATAATTCACAAATCAAACATGTCTTTTAGTAAATAGAACAATTCAATAATGAATTTTGAAGTACTGTGCTCACTCCTTAAATTATGTGTAATTTCACAAAATTTATATTTTTGTTTAATCCTCAGGGCGGCGTTAGATCGAGCTGCTGTGCTGCTGAAGATGAGTTTGGGGGGGCTTCGGATAGACAACCACTGGGGAACAGGGGGAGGCCAGAGACCTGTCATCCAGCTTATTAGAGAGGTAGGTAACATGTTTTCTTTGTGTTCAGTTGTGAACCAAACATTTCAGGTAAACATTCGTATGCATTTGTCTTCATATGAACACTACGTCCTGAGAGACTCGCTGAGTTGTTTTTAATAAAAAGGTTTTTAACCTTTATTTTAAATCGAGGGTTTAAAACAACTTAACGTTTCAATGCATTTTCATGCAAATGCCGTTTTAGTGAAGATATGTAGAATTTATATACAAAAGTTTAAAAAACTTTCAGTGTTATTGAAGTTTTTTGCAGAGTTAACAATTCTGATTTTCTGTGTCAGATGAACCTGCTGCTGAACGAGTACATCCTGTCTGGAGACAGTAAGGAAGCTGAGCGTTGCCTTCGGGATCTGGAGGTTCCCCATTTCCACCACGAGTTTGTCTATGAGGTAAAAGCTTGTGTTTTTGTAGGCCTATTAGGAACATTTCTTAATGCAGAAAGTGATCACTTCTTGTACACTTAAATGACCTGTTTTGTGTAAAGGAAAATTGTGTGCAATGATGTAAAACGGCAGCACAGTTTACAGCATTTTGTCGCACCCACCTCAAACTTTTGCACAGTACTGTACATGAATGCATCACTGTTCCTCCAGGCAATCGTGATGGTGTTGGAGTCTAAAGGCGAGAAAACTTTCAAAAAGGTTCTGAAGCTTCTCAGTTTATTCTCAGCATCATCCATCATCACTGTGGACCAAATGAAAAGGGTGAGGCGCCACCTGCTGGCCGAATCGGTTTACTGCTTGTGGTTTCACAGACTGGCCGTTTAGTTACCTTTCTGTTTTGTTTCTCTTAGGGCTTTGAGAGAGTTTACATGGATATTGCTGAAATAAACATTGATGTCCCGCGTGCATACTTCCTCCTGGAGCAATTTGTGGAGAAGAGCTTCAGTTTGGGAATTATTGGTGTGAAGTTACGAGATCAGTGTCCTCGCTGGTAAGTGTGCCGATTCTCTTGGACACACTTATGCAGATACATATTTACTTATATTTATAAGTGTTTGTTGTGTTGTTTTAAACAGGAGCCGGAAGAGATTCGTCAGCGAGGGAGATGTCGGTGTTGTGAAATTTGATCGGTACTGAGGTGTCCTTCCTGTGCACCAGAATCCCTGAAGAGAAGAGGATGGAATGATTATTTGCTTTTTTCTTTGTTTTTTAAATCGCATAGTAGAATTGTCTCCCTTCTAACAGTATGACTCTGGAATAGAGGTGAGGTTAAAAGAACTGCACTTTTCATTTGATCCAAAGTAGATCACTTTCTTCAAGGTGTTCCTGTATAAACATTTTCATAAGCTATCCCTGAAAGTGCCACACCTCCCAGTGACAGTCATTCCGCATTTGTTTTGTACAGTATTTTATTTTCTGGTATTACTGCCACTCCTTAATTTGTTGTTTTTGATTTTTCAAAAGTGTTGTTTATACTGAAAAAACAAATTTGTGTTGTTTTATGAAAATGTGGAGTAAACAAATAAAGGGAGAATGTTGGTTTGCTGCAGTCCTACCTCCTTAACTAGCTGCTTCCAAAAAGCTCTTAGGACTTTTGTCTTTTTCAAAGGCTAAATTACAAAAGTCATTTCAAAACAATGATGACATCACACAACAAAATTGTGTGAAGAGTGTTTATTTGTGGGGTGGGGGTGGGGGGGGGGGGATACAGCAGAATGGCTCCTTGTTGATTACATAACTAAATATTCAGAGTCATGAATGTCAATTTTGCAGCATGGTAAACAAAAACAAGTTGTGCATTTATTCTACACACAATGATCCATCTCCCTTTCACAGGACTTCACCAGAAACTTTGCTGAATGCAATAATACAGAATTGGGAGACACAATAACTTGACAACCATGCAGAAGATCATATTAAAGATTGGATCAGTAACATTAATATTTACAACTGTGGATTGTGTTCTGACTACAGAAAAGCTTAATTTGAAGTGTACTTACTAGCAGAACTTTATTAGATCTACTCTCAAACCTACGTAACGTCACATGACCCGTTGTCCATTACTTGACCAACTCCGCTTCCTAATTCCTTATTTTCCTTAGCATAAAATCTTTCAACCATGCACTTGCTCCTTCAAAGCCATTTCCTGTCGTTTGACAGCCTCTTGAGCCTCCATCTGCATCTTCTCCAGTTTCTCAAGGGTGACTGATTTGAGGGGGAGCAACTTTGGCTTACACAGAACCATGGTAGGAACGTCTTCCATGGAAAGCTGCCCTGTGAGTGTCGTCAAAACAAACAATAATTTTCAGAATGCTGGCTCAGATGAAAAGATAATGCATCTCAGCTTGATTTGTGCCATTTTCCACACCACGTTCAAAGAAAGATCTCCCTACACTTCTGGGAAAAGAAAAATGCAGAAAGAGCTGTACAACCACAAAATGCATTTGCTGTTAATCCTCAATCTACAAGCATTTGCTAATGTTCAAAATGGCATTGCTGGTCAGGTAATACTAATCTCCCTCTGCTTGGATATGAACAATTTAGATAGAAATATTCTGCAGCTATTATTGATCCAAGTGGCAGAACTGTTTGCTTGCAGCAGTGGCGATGGGCAGAAAAACGCACACTAGATAAAAGCAGAAGGTTATTTTACCATTGTGCATATCTGAGCTACAATAACAGTCTTTTGTGACTACTGCTGCAATACCGACCTTGTTTAGGCAGAACTTCTCTCAATATCGACTTGACCTCAGGCATTGTGCTTCCTGGGTGTGTGCTGAAAGGTAAGCATACGTATTTTACTATAAAAACAATTCCCAAAATTGCAGATTCAAATAAAGAGGCTGGTGTTCCAATTTGGGCAGCATGCTCATCACTCAAAACTGGTTATTTGCTGTAGCTACAATTACTGGAAACTGACATTTTCCACTTAATAAGTGTTGCACTTCCTCATGATTACGCTCTTATTAAATTGATATTGCTTTCATACAATCAAAGCTTGTCATAGTAAAAGTCTACTCGTAATTCAAAGACAAGCTAGCTAAATACCCAAACTAGCACTAGTTTTTCTCCTTTCTCTTAAATACCTGTGACAGTAAATGTCCTATTGAGTACTTACTGATTCACAATATGACGCAATTATGTTAACCTTAACCACAGAAACAAACTGATTGAATGTGTAGTCTACGAAGCACGGCAGGTCAAACACACTAATCTGGTTTAGCATGTTAGCAACACATAAGATTAGCTATTTACGTCGGCACGTCTAAACCGGTCTAAACTGACGTTCCTATCAGAGTTATCAAAAACTACATTTAGCATCTGCTAACTCACGATGTTAAGGTTTTCGTTAAATATTTTCACAGATAAAATTTAGATGTCCCATATCCCACCTTAGCACCAAAATAAGGTTGTGACTGTTGCCTTGCCAACGCAATCAGTGGAATCACGTGATTTTCTTCTGGATTTATTTCATAAGGCATGAGCAAATTACTGACACTTACAGGCGGCTCTCAGAACTGAACTGAACTCTTCAAAAATTATTTTAATTTATTCGCATATCTCAGGTAAAACAGAATAGAACTGAATAATTAATAAATTGTATCATGTTAAACTATTCAATTACGGTGAGATATGAGGAGTGAAAGCAATATTTGTTTTGTTTGTGCACAGGTACATGGGCTTTAAGTTTTATTTTCTCTAAATGCCAATTAATCAGTCACTATTTTATAATGTCCATTCATACTCCCCTTTCTCATGAAAATAGTTTTATGTTAATTCATAAGAGTAAAATGTTATTTTATGTGAAATATTATTTTACAGATGTCATTGCTTTAAATTCAATTCATTTCAAAAATACTTTTTTAATCCCAGAGGGAAATTGATTGCTGTCGTAGCTCAGAATAATGATAATAGTGATCAAGTTGTCAAAGAGTTGTTATATATTACAATGGCTGTTGGGGGGAAAGATCTCCAATAGCGGTCAGTGTTGCAGCCAAACTGAAGAAGCCTCTGACTGAAGACACTCTTCCGTTGTCGGACAGTCTTGTGAAGAGAATGCTCAGGGTTGTCCATAATTTTCTTGATTCTCTGGAGAATACTTCTTTGCATTATCTCATCCAGTGGTTCCACAGTCGTCCCCAGAACAGAACCAGCCTTTCTTATTAGGCTGTTGAGCCTTTTCAGGTCCCTGCTTCTGATGCTACTACCCCAACAGAAGATGGCTCAAGAGATTACACTCTCAACAACAGACTTGTAGAAGATCTGCAGCATCTTGCTACAGACGTTGAAGGACCTAAGCATCCTCAAGAAGCGCAGTCTGCCTTGTCCCTTCTTGTAAATGGCTTTGCTGTTCTATCTCCAGTCCAGTTTGTTGTCCAGGTGAACTCCAAGGTATTTGTATTCCTCAACCACCTCCACTTCTTCTCCCATGACGGAAACAGTGTTTGACTCCGCCCTGTTTCTTCTGAAGTCTAAAATCATCTCCTTTGTTTTGTTCACATTCAAGGTCAGATGATTGTTTCCACACCATGCCACAAAGCGCTCCACCAGCTCTCTGTACTCAGCTTCCTGTCCATCTCTGATACACCCGACAACTGCAGAGTCATCTGAGTATTTCTGTAGATGACAGGTCTCTGATTTGTACTGGAAGTCTGAGGTGTACAGGGTGAAAAGGAATGGTGAGAGTACAGTCCCCTGTGGTGCCCCAATGTTACTGATCGCCTGGTTTGATGTGCAGTTCTTCAGCCTCACAAACTGTGGTCTGTTTGTCAGGTAGTCTTTAATCCAGGCGATAGTTGAGGCCCCCCACCTGTGTCTTCTGGAGTTTCTGGCAAAGTACATCAGGCTGGATTGTGTTAAATGCACTGGAGAAATCAAAGAACGTGACCCTCACAATGCTGCCTGCTTTGTCCAGATGACAGTGGATTGGTTGAAGCAGCTGGATGATGGCATCTTCAACTCCAACTCCATGGCGATAAGCAAACTGCAGCGGGTCCTGATATGTCCTAGTTTGCTTATTCAGGTGGACCAACAGGAGTCTCTCCAGGACCTTCATGATGTAGGATGTCAGAGCAACCGGTCTGTAGTCGTCATTGACTGATGGGCGAGTTTTCTTTGGAACTGGAACAAGGCAGGATGTCTTCCACAGGACTGGAACCTTCACCTGGGCCAGGCTGAAGTTGAAGAGGTGCTGCAGAATCCCACAGAGCTGCTCTGCACAGGCCTTCAGTACTCTGGGGCTGACACCATCTGGACCTGCAGCCTTGTTTCTGTTCAGTCTCTCCAGCTGCCTCTTCACCTGACTTCTAGAGACAGATAGGTGGGAGGGGGAGGTAAATGGGGCAGCAACATCTCCTGACTTGGTTGAAGACAGATTTATAGAACCAGAAGAGTCCATGACTGCATTAGAGGACAAAAGAGCTGGCGTGTGACAGGAAAATGTTGGATCAGAGGAGGATGGGATGTCTGATTGGCTGGGGACAGGCGAGGAGGATGCTGGGTTTGTTCCTGAACTGAACCTATTGAAGAACTTGTTCAGTTCATTGGCTGTGTCCAGGCTGCCATCTGTGCAATCCTTCCTCTGCTTGAAGCCAGTGATCTTCTTCATCCCTGACCAGACATCTCTGATATTGTTCCTCTGTAGTTTGTTCTCCAGCTTCTTCCTGTATGCCTCCTTGCTGTCTCTGATCTTGATCTTCGGTTGCTTCTGTATACTCCTCAATAATCCACTTTCTCCCTCCTTGAAGGCTCTTTTTTTCTCAGTTAGAAGATTCTTCAATTCACTGGTGATCCAGGGTTTGTTATTAGCAAAGCATCTCACTGTTCTGGCGGGTATGATTTTGTCCACACAGAAGTTTATACAGTCAGTGACACATCCAGTCATGGCACTGATGTCCTTTTCATATCCTTGGCAGAGAGTCGTCCAATCTGTGGTATCAAAACAACCCTGCAGGGCTTCTTCAGTGTCCTGTGACCATTTTCTCACAGTTCTTCTTGTCACAGGTTGCCTCTGAACAAGTGGTTTGTATTCTGAGCAGAGAAAAACAAGATTGTGATCTGATTGTCCCAGAGGAGGTCTTGTTTTGGACATGTATGCATTCGTTACATTTGGATAACACAAATCCAATGTCTTGTTTTCTCTGGTGGAGCAGTTGACAAACTGTTGAAATTTTGAAAGTGTAGCAGAGAGCGAGGCATGATTAAATTCACCAGATATAGCCACAAATGCATTGGGGTGCTGGGTTTGTAGCTTAGCGACAATGGAACTGATGGCATCACATACATTTTCAGCAATGGCTGAAGGTGGAATATAAACGGTTGCCAAGACAACACTGGTGAACTCTCGTGACAAATAATATGGGCGACAACTTACTTCCAAGAGTTCAACATCTGGGTTGCAGAGACGACATTTCACTGAAACATGGCCTGGATGGCACCATCTGTTGTTGGCAAGCATTGCCACTCCACCTCCTTTTCTTTTCCTGCTCCTCTTCAGATCTCTGTCTGCTCGTACAGTCAGGAATTCTGGCAGAGAGATGCTGGAATCGGGGATATGGTTCTGCAGCCACGTCTCAGTGAAACACATAACACTGCATTGCCGATACTCTGGCTGAGTCCTTGAAAGGGCTTGGAGTTTATCCATCTTGTTGTCCAGTGATCTCACATTGCCCATTATGATCGATGGAAGATGGTTTGAATTTCCTCTTTCTCTGTCTCCATTTTGCTCCCATCTTCTTAGCTTCACAGCACCAGAAACAGAAAAGTAAAATGTCCAAAAATACAGTTTTTCTTGAGAAAGTAGAAGAAAAAATGTCCAAAAAAAAGGCAAAACTTACATTTAGTCAACAGAGCTACTCCAACATGCAGCCACCCAGAGCAGCGCAGTCCCGAAACGTGAGTGGAAAACTGGAAAAACATTTAAAAGAACTTATTTCTGATTATAATCGGTTACTCTGAGTTTTTTATGCAAGCTTAACATGAAAATTGTCTCCTACACCTATCTTCTAGCATTAGCTTGTAATAGAAAATAGACAGTGAAACTCTAGGATTTGTCTCAGGCTTTGCAAATTCTAGAGTTTCACAGCTGTCACTGAACAGTCATGAACTCGCTTACAGGAAAGGCTGTTGGTTGAGCATCCAGGAAACTACAGAGGACGTCTAAGATGTTAGATGCTCACTGTTAGCATTAGCAACTGCACCACACAGCAGAACTTCTTCATGCTTGTGTTATTTGTGGAGGAAAAACATCTGTGTTACAAGTCAGTGGTAGAATCGTGTTGCTGTTATCCAGTCCAAGCAAGATGTCCAAATATCAGCAAATAACACTCCTGCCATCTGAAACTCAGCTGTGATGTAGCTCACTTCTATGTCCTGAAAATGGTGCGTCAGTGGTTTTCTTTCCCAAGTACAACATACAAAGCATTCCTTCCTACTAGACCACTACAAATGTACTGATTAAACAAGTGTTCCACACCTTTAAAATTGTAGTACTTACAGCAAAACAGAAAGTTCAATTTAGCTTAACCTTTCAAATGAGCTTAAACTCCTTCAGGTGACCCATGAAAGCTATACTTACATATACTTAGTATCTAAATAAAAAGACAGTTGTGGGCACTGAGAACCAGCAACAAATATGTGCTGTACTAAAATAGTCTGTTTTCATGGGGTGGTGGGTTTGTTCTGCTGGTCTGATGCTTTTGCTCAATAATTCTGAGACAGAACATGTTTAATTAATTCCAATCATCTTCTCATCTGAACAAAGAATGTGCTTTTGCTTGGCTAATTTCATGTCCAAAGGGTAAGCATAGGTGTTTTATCTCAGACATTTGTGATGCAACGTCAGAAATGGGTTTTACTGTTAACTGAACCCTCAGATGAGATGGTGCAACTACTGTTTTGTCATTGAGAGACATTAGCCCATTTATCTCTGGTTCATCCTTACCTCAACACCAGTTCAGTTTTGACAGACCTTCAGCTGGATGATGAGCTTTTTCTATCATTGGTATCTTTTTAGTCTACGTGAAGTATCTAAGTCCCTTTTTTAAATTACATCCTCATCGTTTTGCAGTCATGCAGGCAAGCAAGCAGTGTAAATCTGACCCAATTTTGGTGCTCACAAGTAATTTTAACATAACATTTACCTGTCTGTCTGTCATCACTCGTTTGTTAAAAATATTAACAAGTTGTAAAATTGGTTGAATTCGTATTTTTTGTCATTATTGATTATATTTGAACCACGACACAAAGCTTTTCACGGTTATTATAATCTTGTGATAATTTGTGTTATTATTTTCCGACTTAATTTTTTCTGCTGTAATTACCTCCAGAAAAGTTGTAGTAACCGTGTAATAAACTGGAGCGTTCGTAATACATAAGAACTGGTTGCGTTTGAAAGTCTCGTGATAACATTGGCTCGGCGTGCGAATGACGCAGTTTGGTGGCCGGAGAGGGAGGGAGAAGACCAGCAGCAGTGTAAGAAAAGAGGAGGAAGCAGCTCGGATGGCGGAGTCACACCTCTGAAGGTAAATCCGTTTTTTTTAAACCTCGTTAACAGTGGACGTTTTTATGCTCTTAGCGAGGCGCTATCGACACCCAACAGGCAGTAAGCCAGTCCGCCTGACGTGACGGTGAGTTCGGCGCTAATGTGTCTTTTTGGTGGTGACGAATACGAACGTACTCTTTTGTTCAGCTTCGGAATGGCCGCTGTTTTTCTGTGTGTTTTCGCTTTTTTTCTTAACCCTCTTCCACTCGTTTCCTTTACGGAAGCGGCGTTCTGATTCCGCGTTCTAGCTGCTTCGCACGTATCTTGTAGCCGCTCGGCGCCGCACACCAGCCGCCTCTCGCTGACTGTTCTTGTTGGGGAGTGAGCTGCCTGAGCTCAGCTGTCCGCAGCACAGATTTCTTTTCTCGGCCAAACTCGCGATGGACGGCCCGGTCGCTCAGCCTCTCCGTTCGGGCCTACGTTAAACACAACCCTGCTCCGGATGCATATGTGAGTCGTTGAGGGAAAACGTTGCTTTAAAAAAAATGTGTTCCATAATGTTCTTCAAAGTGACGTTACACTTCCTCTGCTGAGAAGGAGAGTCGTTATAATCGTTAGCTTGTAGGCTAAATTGCCAGCTAGCTTGACGTTAGGAGGCTAGCTGTCTGGCAGAATTGACGTTTGATGTGGTGTTGACGTTTAGCTTAGCTGTTGTTGTTTCCTCCCTTCTTGTCAGTCTTTTTTCAGCCTTGGCGATTGTGGTTCTTTTTTTTTTCGTCATAATATTCTATCTTCGTTTTCACACGTAGTTGTAGATCTTTGTATTAATCCCTTAATCCCGTGGGTGGTTTGATGAAAACCAGACATGTTTTAGCCTGAACTCGAGCACTTTAGATATAACGCTTTATTACCTGTAGATCAGCGATCACACAGTTTGTTACCGTCTCATTTTCTATTTCTGGCCCATTGTTGGGTAAATAAATTAACCCCTAAAGGCGACTTGACTTCTCGACCTGGTTGCTACAGATTTGTCGGTAATCTCTCTGCTTCTAAGAATTTTGTCTTCTGCACACGTAGCAATCATGGGTCATGTGGAGTTGGGGTTAGCAGTCCCTGCTAGCTTACGTTTTGTTTTGCAATTATTATTAGCTGGTATCTCACACAGTCTGTAAGACTGAAAGGCCTACTTATTTTCTTGTATTAACATTTGTGGGATCTCTTACAAATGTGGACACTTTTGCTGGAAATCAGTTAAATCCCTCCAGATAAACTCATTCCTGTTTTCTGATTATCTTATTTTAGGGCTCCTCAATCTTGGTCCATGTAGGCAACTACATGCATGTTTACTGTTTGCACCAGTACACCTAGTTTTGAAGACCTTGAGAGGACACGATGAAGAGGTGATTAAACCACTGAATCAGGTGTGTTGGTGCAAAGAAACTGCTAGACATGCAGAACAATTACGCTCCAGGACCAGAATTTGATGACTAGCTTAGTTTATTTTATTTTTTTTTATCAGAAAGGCTGTGAAACGGATAAGCAAACGAGAACTGCAGAATTGAACTAAATGATGGGCCCAAGATATCCTTAATGGAAACTTCATTAGTGTGTATGTGGGAAGTCCAAGCAGCTCTTTATGGTGGTTCTGCGGTAGTGTTGATGGACACACATTAGCTTTTTCTGAGAAACTGTATTTTAGGTGAGCCTGATGCTTGCATGAAGAGTGGGTCTTAATTCATTTAATGACAAAAGTGCTGCTAGATCCCTTACATGTTGATTGTGTAATTCAAGATTATGAGCAAAAACTCCTTTAGTTAAATTTTTTTATATGAACTCTTCCAAACATGATGCACACTTTCTGATTATTTGGTGTGATGCACAGTTAGGGATGTAAAAAGATACATGGCACATTTGGATTTTGCATGTCTCTGATTAAAACACAAATAATGAGTTTAGCCTTAAACAGAACTATAACTCCTCCATACCAAACACAATTAATGGGTTGATTTAATTCTCCATTGTTTCTCAACTTTTGCTGGTTAAATAGCTAAAAGCATGTCTTGGTTGGGCCGTAGGATTAATGCTGTGTCAATGCTCGAGGATTTTTTTTAAGTATACTAGAGTGTATCAATTTTTTGGGTATAAAATGCATACCAACACAGACTTTGTGTTTTAGTTGTGTAGTATGTACCATAATTAACTCAATATGCATACTGCACCTGTAATAACCGAGCTAATGCCAGTTTTAAATAATATATAAATCATTAATATATAATAAAATTTTGAGTAACAATCCCACTCTTAGAACCTTTTTTAGAAAATATAAAATGCTTTCTCTTGTTACCGGTTTGCATCTATTTTAGTGTTAAAATTTAACATGAAGTTAATTTGCAGGAAGCTGTGATTTTTCTTTTAAGCCTAAGACCAGTTGTTGATCTGTTCAGTTTAATATTTGTTAGATGCCGACGCTTTTAAAAAGCACAAAATTCATCCGTGAACAGGGACTTTCTATACGTGATGATCATAATGTCATAATCTTCATCTCTACCATCTCCTCATTCAGCTTGTTCTGCCTTTCCTGGGATCAACTTATCATTTTCTCTTTCCTCATATTTTTTTATCACAATTTTTACTATTCCCAATTTAATATATTTTTTATTTGAAATTTTTGCTCTTGTGAAGCGCCTTGTGATTCTCATCTTTAGAGGTTCTTTATAAAAAGATTTTTTCTTCTTTGCCACAAATAAAAATTTGTTAGAAGAAAATCCTTACCCACTTGAACAGGAACACCGTAGTCTTTTATTAGGTATTAGTAAAAGGTTCCTAAATATCCTTGTTTAAACAGCAGCTATGTGCCAGGAGAGGGACAAAGACTACAGCCGTATAAGGAAGTGGGTCACATAGCTGAGTTTACATGGCTCCAGCAGTTGGGTTGGTCTGGATAATCTCAGTTATTTGTAAGTAATAACTCAGTTTGCATGTGTGTCTATTACAGCCATCAGATATGCTAATTATTCACGATAAGCAAAAAGAGCACAGATGTCTTTTATTCTAAACAATAGTGTACGACGTGCTGTCAGGTAGGAAAAGCCTCTTTTGACTGAACATTTTAACCCAAAAGGTCACGCGACCTGTTTAGGTGGAAACTTTATGCTTTGAAGGCCACTTCCAAAGATTACTCTCAGCAGTCCCAACCTTTTCTCATAGCTCATATCTCGAGCCAAACCCCCCTCTCCTCAGCGTAGCGTGTGCTGAAGAGCTCAATGTACAGGAGTCCACAGATTAAACAAACATGTCCTTTCACAATGTAAGGTCCCTAAAGACTTGCATTTTGTTTCTGTGTTTCTTTTTGGGTGAGAAAGGTTAAAAGGCCCAGGCCATGTTTGTTTATTGCAATGAAGATGGGCTGAATTTATTTTTGGTACCTTAACTCTTGATCTGGAAAAGTCTACAGGGTCTGTTCACTTGTATATGCAGTTTTGTCAAGTGATCTTTCTACTGGTTTCTTAAATATTCTCGTAAACACAGCACGGTGTTTAGAAATATCTCTATTTACCCAAAATAGAGAAACTAACTCAGAAAGCTGTCAGCACTAAGTCTGTGGCACAGTGTTGTTATTACACTAAAAACTGAAAAATTGCCTTGGATTATCCCCAGGAAAGCTACACACACGAGGAAGAGGACGAGAAAGGTGAATCTGAGGGCCTTGTCTAGCCTTGTCTGCTCATTGATGTGATGCTGAGGTTTTGCTGTATTTGAGCCACAATGTTTTGTAGCATCTTCTGTTCAAACACAAACATGTAAGCTGTGTTGTTCTTGTGTCTGATGGTTACAGAGTAGGTCAGAGATGAAGCTGGGACACAGAACGACTTTTTATTTAAAAAATATGTACTTTTTTTGTCAAAGAAAATGTAAACGAGGATCACCTGGCCATAATTTCCTGAATATAAAACAAGACACTTTTTTGAGGAACCAGCTTTTTTGTGTCATGCTAAGAAAATCCATAAAGTCTAGAAATCAAACTGGAGATGTTAACACAATGTATTTTCCTTTTCTCTACAGCAGTTTTGGAGGGATTTGACCAAGCCTGAAAGAACTTCCATAAAAAAGTTCAGGGATTTTGTGGAGTTCAAAGACTCAAGTATGAGCCCCACGAATGCCACAAATCACCTTCTTCAAAGGATTATTTCCCGTATGCCATTTTAGCAAAGGAACACATAATCACCAGACGATTGGATCATCGAGCCTTTATTTTTTTTTGGGTGATAATAAATGTGTTGGTCTGCGTGGGGATGTTTATGAAAGAGTCCTCGACTACCTTTGCCCCTTTGTTTCTAAATAAGTAACCTGATGAGAGTCCCAAGAGTATCTCTACTAGGGTTCTAATAACGTCAACATGAGTAGTACTTTAGGCAAAGAAATAGATTCAAAAGAAAAGGACCCCAAAGGCGGTCTGACAGGTAAAGAAAGGGAAAAGGAGGCCAAGGCTCTAGCCAGCTTAGTCAAAGACGGTGGCAAAGAAACAAAGACCAAAGGGAAAGATGCCAAAGAAGGAAGGAAGGACACAAGCAGCTCAACACCTGGTGTTGCCTTCTCTGTTGACAATACAATTAAGCGGCCAAACCCGGCACAAGGTGGACGCAAGAAATCTAGTAACGCAGAAGTCACTAAAGATGTCAATAAGTGTCGGGAGGAGAAGTCTGAGAGACTGGACCTCTCTAAACGGTCCCTGCAGAGTTTGCCCCCCTGCATAAAGGAGCCGACTCAGTTGCTAGAACTCTACTTGTACAGCAACAAACTACAGAGCCTACCAGCTGAGGTGGGTTGCCTATCAGGCCTGGTCACTTTAGCGCTCAGCGAAAACTCCTTGACCAGTTTGCCTGATTCCTTGGACTCCCTGAAGAATCTCCGAATGCTTGACCTGCGGCACAACAAGCTCAGAGAGATTCCACCCGTCGTCTATCGGCTGACGTCTCTGGTCAAGCTCTACCTGCGTTTCAATCGCATCACAACAGTGGAGAAGGACATTCGAAACCTGTCCAAGCTCACCACGCTGAGCATCCGCGAGAACAAGATTAAGCAGCTGCCTGCAGAGATAGGTAAGTAAACCTGCGTAGAGAACAGTAGGTGCTTTTCAAGTACGTAGCCTTTTGCTTTTGGTTATTTCAACATGATGTTGTGTTTCTTTTTTTGGTACTAGAATGACATGACTGTACTGAACGATTTGTGGATATGCATCTTTCTTCATTTAAAATATGGCTGAAGTTGTGAATCTTTGCAGGGGAGCTATGCAGCCTCATAACCCTGGATGTTGCCCATAATCAGTTGGAACATCTACCAAAGGAGATTGGAAATTGCACACAAATAACCAACCTGGACCTGCAGCACAACGAACTCTTGGACCTGCCAGAGACTATAGGTAGAATTAGACTATGAATACACGGGTTTGGTATATTTTAGTTTTGGGTGTTTCCTAAACAACGTTAACAGTCTAACCTTGTTTATCCTTTCTAATTTGGGGGTTTGGTAAATGTGCAGTGAGTAAACAATGCTTTATTTTTTTTAGGCAATTT
Source organism: Nothobranchius furzeri (assembly GCF_043380555.1). Classification (NCBI taxonomy): domain Eukaryota; kingdom Metazoa; phylum Chordata; class Actinopteri; order Cyprinodontiformes; family Nothobranchiidae; genus Nothobranchius; species Nothobranchius furzeri. The sequence continues at coordinate 4,547,912 of NC_091744.1, read as the reverse complement.
AGCAAGCATAACTCGTTTAGGTCTGCGATATAATCGATTGTCAGCGATCCCCAGATTGTTAGCCAAGTGTCGGGAACTGGAGGAGCTAAACCTTGAAAACAACAACATTTCAATGTTGCCAGAAGTAAGTGTTGTTGTAAATTTAAATATGAAAAAGGATGCTTGTTTCATGCAATGTTGTTAAAAATTCTAAATGGATACTGCTAGTTTTGTATCAAGAGTGCTGGTCCCTCTGCACCAGTCCTTAATGTATGGCAATGTTTGCATCATTGTCCTGCTTGTCAAAAATATTCTGTAGCTTTATTCTTTATGTTGGGGATTTTTTGTTAATCTACATAATGCTATCAATCAATATATAATAAATTTCGATAAGTTAGCATAATCTTAATTATTCTGGTCTTTTTTAAACGACTAGGGGCTGCTGTCAAGTTTGGTAAAGCTGACGAGTCTGACGCTAGCGAGGAACTGCTTCCAGTCGTACCCTGTAGGGGGGCCTTTGCAGTTCGCCACCATTTACACCCTCAACATGGAGCACAACCGCATCAATAAGATCCCATTTGGCATCTTCTCCAGGGCCAAAGTGTTGAGCAAGCTAAACATGAAGGTATGAATTAGTGAGATAATCTAACAACGGAGTTGTGTGTGTTTTTTTTTTTTATTTCCCTCCAGCAAAAGACATAATATGAGACATTATACAGCAAAATGTTATATGGGCAGCATATTCTCAAGTAAACATCTATCTGTTGCATTTTGAACCTTTTGTAAAAGCTGACGAAGCTAATATGTGTGTTTAAGCCATGTTAGTGTTCTAGCTTGTGCAAAAACCATTGGTTCCTTTAAAGTTTGTTCATTTAGTGTATGTTTGGATGGATGTATGGATGAGTGACCCGTTTACCGGTAGTTTTCTTCCATCCTTTAAAAATAGACACTATGTAAAAAGCGTGTTTATTGTTATTACTTTAGTGAAGTGGTCTGATTTTTCCTTTCCCTCCTATCGGCTGTTTACGTTGTCCTGTGAAGTTTATTTTAATTTTGAAAACCCAATTCTATCTTTCAGGACAACCAGTTAACGTCTCTGCCATTGGATTTTGGCACATGGACTAGCATGGTTGAGCTTAACCTGGCTACTAATCAGTTGACTAAGATTCCAGAAGATGTCAGTGGTCTTATCGCTATAGAGGTGAGTCTGGCGTGCACAGTTGTGCACCGAGTTTTGGTTGGCATATTTTTAGATTGCACAATCCACAGCAGCACTTGTTGGACCAGTTCCTGTAGGACACAGTTAAGTCTTTTGTTTTGTGTTGTGAACCGGTCTGTCGCTAAATAAATCTGCGGTTTACTTGCAATGATTAGAAATAGTCTCCCATTCGGGTGATTTTGTTTAACATCAACTTAAGTTTTTTTGCAGGATGCGTTACTATTTCTTATTTCTGTTAACAAGCATGTGAGCTTCATGTGTTTCCAGGCTAGGGCTGGTCGATAATTCAGTAATGATATATATCTATCCATAGACATGTGGTGCGATAGGAAAAAATGGGTCGATTTAAAAAACTTAGATTAAAAAAAGTTTCTTTTCTTTTTTCATTATAACCTATCAAGTAGTATAATACTAGACTCCCATCCAATCAACAACACAGATCCAGGCCCGTTCCGTCACCAAGCCCTCCCTTCTCAGACCTAAACAGACAGCACGTGACTTAAAAAAGAAGCAGCATGGAGAGGCAGAGGAAATTGTCCCAAAAGAATAATTTGGTCATTAGAAGTTCTTTGCTAAATTTGTGATGGGAGCTGAGGCCAATTGTTCAACTGACAGAGCTGCACAATGTTTATTTTCCTGTTTTTTGCGCTGTCGCAGGGCTGTGGCCGACTCTCAGCACTAGCGATGTATCGGTTATGAGCAAAACAGCTCTTTATAGAGCCTCACTTAGAGAGAGGGTAGGAAGCAGCGTCCTTCATATCAGAAGTTTCCAAAAGCAACACTGTTCATGGCCGCCTTTGTTTACTAACTAAAGCAAGACATGTCTTTTGCCCTACCTACATGCTTGGAAAATTGCAGCGTTCCTAATAAATGTGTTTGAATGTATGGAAAGCCAAAGTGACCCACAGTTCCTTCCTGTGACGTCAATTGTCTATAGGTCAATATGAATGTTTTTTATATATATATATGTTTTGTTCTATATTGTACAGTCCTACTCCAGACTCACTTTTTGTTTATTTTTAATTTTGTTTTCCAGGTGTTAATATTGTCCAATAACCTCCTCAAGAAGTTACCACAAGGTATTGGGAATCTGAAAAAGCTACGAGAGCTTGACCTTGAGGAAAACAAGCTGGAATGTCTACCGAACGAAATCGCTTACCTGAAAGATTTACAGGTAATCTTTTCATCTCATTGTTTTAAAACAGAAAGAGATGGGGATTTGCTCTTAATGCATTTTGGTTTATTTCTTCTTTTGAAACCAGATGTCAAGATTTACATACATTTTTAGACTCATGATAAAAATACAGGTTTATACATTTGAAAGATAAACTCAGCTATGAAGTCTTACCTTTCACTATATACACAGGGGTTTTCCTGCGTTCAAATTTGTGTAGCGGCCGCCTCTAGCTATTTTTGTGCCGCCCCAGCCTGATTTCACTCCGACCCCAGCTATATGGATGTTATTTTAACTGCAGTTGCAGCGTTGCACCACTACAGGGGCGCTGTATCAGCAGCGGTGCACCGAAAAGCACTAAAACCGCTGCAGACAAAGATCAAAAATGGCTTTTCTCACTAGTTGTTACATATCCACGGTTGGTGCTATTGACGTCCTGATTTTCCCCCGGGCTCTTCCATATCAGAGCAGGGCTGTACAGTGCGACAAAAAATAAAAACTGTCTGTGAGTGTCTGTCTATTTTTAACGTAGCACTGGTGCAACATCTTTGAATTACCATTTTCCCGAGAACTTTATTAAACAAAAGTAAGTTACGTGTAAGAAAAATGCTTTTTACTGGTGCACAGTGTGGTATTCTGGATGCAGTGGAGGAAAATAAAGGAACCAGCAAAGGCACAAAGGCAGAACTGGTCCAAAGTTTGGGATCAAAAGTAAAGCTGCACGCAGATTGGCTAATGCTAAAGCTAACAGGTAGCAGTCTCACGATCAAGTGGTGCACAGAAAAATAAATGATGGTAAAACTAAAAAAGACTAAACTCTACAAGTGGATGAAAAGTCCCCACTGTCCTGTTTATTCTGCATCCTGCTGTACGGATCAGAACCGCTGCAGATGCAAATCCCATTCGCAGGAAGTACGACAAGCCGGTGTAGTATATAATTCGCTTCAATCTTTGAACATAATTTAAATTGGATTATTGCCAACCCGTACATAATAGACATGCCACCATTACATTGTTGGCAGCAGAAATTCAATGTTGTTAGCATTTCCAATACAAATGCATGTTAATGAAATGCTTTGTAATTTACTGGATATATTTGAGTGTTATTAATACAAACCTAAAATGTTACAGAAATGTAGATCAAATATATAAAAATATTTTTAACTATAAATATCAGATGGGAAAAAGGGAACTAAACACCAATCTAATGCATATTATTGAGCCTTTTATAATAAGAATCTGTTGTTTCAGCCTGATTAATTTGTTGTTTTATTTAATAATTTTAGCAGCAAACCAGTTTTGTTTCACTTGAAACGTTGTCAAATGGAATATTCAATTAATCAACAGAAGCTTAGATTAGAACACTTAACGAAAAAATATTTTGCCTTTAAAAAAGTGAGGCAGTTGAATGCACCGAGTACGCATGTGCTGGCGCACGGTCCGTATGGTACCACCTCTGCCTCAGTTTGAGCCAGGAAAAACCCTGATACAGTTTCTTCTAGTATTAAGGAGCAGATTACTGGACATGTTGTCTACTCGTTAGATAATCATCACAGTTGGTCTCCACAGTTGGAGGGATGGAAAATGCTTTGGCATGCAGTTAAGTTAGACCCTTCACATTCAGCACAACTCGCTGTGTTCTATTGTTGTGGTTATTTGTATCTAAACCACACACATAATAGTCCTAATAAAAATATCCCATCACTGTGTAATTTATAATTGCAAAATTTTCTTTTGAATGCAGCTGTAGCTTTTCCAGATGTTTAGCGTGTTGGATTCAGAGCCCCGTGGGGGTTACATCATCAGAGTTGCGGGACTTATCTTCTCGTCCCCGTTGATGGTCTTTATGGCTGCCTGGACATGGAGGCTTGTTGTAGAATAAATGTGGGACACATTTGATAACATTGCTTGAAAAATAAAAAAAGTGAGGCATCTAAAATGATTGTATAATCCTGAATAAAGGCACCCAGAGGAACAATTATGACTGCTAGGGGTGTAATGGATAATCATTGATCTGTTATCCGCATGCACACAGTCCGAATCTTAGAGCCCTGGTGCATCAAACCAACATCAGCCTATCTCCGACAGATCCACACATTGAATCAACTTTTAAAATTCATCAATGTTCAGAGATTTTTATGTTTCCTCATGAAGCTTCAGTCTGATGGATGTTTGCATGCTTCAACAGGAAACAGCCAAAACTTCGTCTATACCCGTTTTCATTCAGTCTCGCAATGCAAAAATGTTGTTGCTAAGTCGACTTTTATTGTGCTGCATCAGATGAATGCAGAGCCTACCTTGTGGCCTACGTGATGACCTTTGCTGCTGCAAACACTTACGCCAGCATGCTGGTGTTTCTCTCTGCACTGCCACCATATTGAGCTTCTTTGTGTACCACAAACAATCACAAGCATAAACAGATGAAAGTGAACTACTGTGGGTGATAAGCCCTTGCTGGAGCTAATAATGCTGTGACTTGTACTGAAGTGACCGCAACGTAGTGAAGAAGAAAGACGTCAGAGGTGTTCAGTCGTCTTGTTGGTGTATAAAATAGTCGTCTTCTTAGGCGGAATCCTGGTATCGTAGGGATTTTAATAGAGACATGTTTTTTTTTTAATAACTGTTGTTTGGATGTAAAGGTGCTTCAAAAATTTGTTTGTGTGCAGAAATTCAACTGCTTCTACATTTTTTCTGGTGGCTGTAAAGATTTTCTCCTCTTTCCCTTCAGAAACTGGTGTTGACAAATAATCAGCTGACTACGTTACCCAGAGGCATCGGCCACCTCATCAGCCTGACTCATCTGGGTTTGGGGGAGAATCTGCTGCAGCACCTTCCAGAGGAGATCGGTCAGTACATCTAGTTAACGGCGCATATCAATGTCCTTGGCTGAAATGTTACAGGGTGGTAAATGTCCTGCAGCGATCTGGGGAACCAGAATGGATGTCTAGATTAGATGTGGTTGTAGCTAGTTTCTTAGCTTTTATGCACCATTCAACCTCTGTTGGACTGCCTGGAGGACATCAAGCTATGGTTGGCTCAGAACTTCTTGTGTTTCAACGAACACAAGACTGAAGTTATTCTGTTCACGCCACCAAAGACCCCAGGAGGTGCCCAAGGGCTTGATTTTGCCACTCTGGCACCGCATCAGAAGGCGGTGGTCTCTAACTTAGGGGTAAAACTGGACGCAGATCTCAGATTTGATGCTCAGGTGAACAGTGTTGTGAGATCTTGCTTTTTTCATCTACGCCGCATAGCGAAAATTAAGCCATTTCTGTCCCATAATCATTTGGAAACTGTAATCCATGCCTTTATTACCTGCAGGCTGGATTACTGTAATTCGCTATATGCGGGGCTTAGACAAGCTCCAGTAGCACGCCTCCAGGCGGTTCAGAACTCTGCAGCCCGGTTGTTAACATCTACCAGGAGGTCTGAACATATAACACCAGTCCTACGTGCCTTGCATTGGCTCCCTGTTTTTCATCGCATCAGGTTTAAGGTCCTCCTGTTTGTGTTCAAGGCGTTAAACACAGGGGCTCCTAAATATCTTTCCGATGTCATCCACCAACATGTCCCGGTGCGTTCCCTTAGGTCAGCTGACCAGAGATTACTAACTGTGCCTAGGTACAGCCTGAAGTCTCGTGGTAGTCGAGCTTTTTCAGTACGTGGACCAAGTCTCTGGAATGAGCTGCCAGCCGATGTAAAACAGGCCAAGTCATTAGAAACCTTTAAAGGAAGACTGAAAACACATCTGTTCTCGCTGGCTTTTGGACGTTGAAGTTGGGGGAAGTAGGCCGGATATGGACTGTGAACTGGCACTCAGGTTTTTGTACTGTATTTTAAAATGGATTTTTTATTGTATTTTTATAGGATTTATTACGGTATTTTACAGGGATTTCTTAATGTATTTTAATGGATTTATTAATGTATTTTAATGGTCATATCTCTGTCCTATTGTGTGGCATTTTATTGATGTACAACGCTTTGTTTGTCCATTCTGGCCATGTGAAAGCGCTCTATAAATAAAGTTGATTTGATTTGATTTGATTTAGCTTTAAAGGTGTGGAACACTGAAAACATTTTTAATGATTCGTTTTACTCTTGAGTTTCTCCATGCAGGTTAAACATGAAAATAGTCTCCTACATTTATCTCTTGCGTTAGCTTTTGATAGAAAATAGACGGTCAAATGCTAGGATCTGAAAAGTCTGACAGTTCTACGTCACACCGTCACCTAGCATTCATGGACACACCCATCTTGGCTCACAACAGAGACGGCTGTTGTTGCTTTAGTGTGCAGGAAACAGCGGAGAACGTCTCGGCTAGTAGAAGCTAACCATTAGCATTAGCAACTCCACCACACAGCAGAACATCTCCGGGCTTGTGTCATTTGTGTAGATAAAACATCAGTGTCACAGAGAAAATTGAGTCAGTGGCAGAGTTGCGTTGCTGTTAGCCAGTCAGAGGTAACATGTAAAAATATCAGAAAATAAGACTCCATATCCTGTCGTGTCAAGCTCTCCTCTGATGCGGCATTCTGCCAGTTCCTGTTTCTGTCCCACCTGAGCTTCTCTTCCACAGGGGATAACTTGCAAGGCATTCATTCCTACTAGAGACCACTGCAAATGTATTCATTAAACGAGTGTCCCACACCTTTAATACGTATTTACTTATGTTATATATAGAAATCTTTGTTCTTGTCCACCAGATCAAACAATGTGCTTTATTTCAGACCTTGTTTTTTTTTAAGAATCCAGTGTGAAACTAAACTGACACCAGCAAATGTTCATCTTTAGGCACGCTGGAGAATTTAGAGGAACTTTACCTCAACGACAACCCCAATCTGCACAGCCTTCCGTTCGAGCTGGCCCTCTGCAGTAAGCTATCCATCATGAGCATCGAGAACTGTCCTCTCACCCACCTGCCACCCCAGATTGTTGCAGGAGGTCCTTCTTTCATCATCCAGTTCCTCAAGATGCAGGGACCCTACCGTGCCATGGTCTGAGCTGAGAGCAGCTTGTTGCCGTTCAGTTCAACTTCAAACCCTCTGCTTACTCTGCGTCCTTTCGCCTGCCTGCCTGCCTGACCCCAGTGCGTGTATCATACACTGTAAAGAAAACAGACTCATTACAATCATTGCCGAGGGCACCCACAGACGGGGAGGTCGATGAGAATAACGTTTTGTTCTCCGTCATTGCGCAGGAGTAAGGCATGTCTTTGGAGCTTTTTGCTTTACTCCACAGATCATTCTGGTCATCTATGACATCGGCCACAAAACAGAACTCCTCTTTCATTCCGAGTCATAAATGAGGAAACTCTTTCCACCTGATTGCCAAAACTGAAGTTCTATATATTAACTCTGAGCTAGGAGGCGAGTCCTTCAACTTTTTAAATCACGCTCCCATTGCCAGTGTAAATACAGTAATTACAGCATCTTATGTGAGCAAGGATACAATTGTATGCAAAAATGACAAAAAAACAACAACAAGTCTTTGGAACTTTTTGTTTACTGCTGCTGCTGTAATTTTAAACTGTCATCTTGGTATTCTTTCTTTTGATACTCTGGTTTTTCTTTCATTTTTAAACATAATCTTCCCTATTAGTAACTTATGTTTATTGTTTTATGACCGTCGAGAACAAAGGTCTAAATATGATTATATGATATAATTTGTTTGTTTTACCTTTGAAATGATTTTTTTTAAAGAACTGTGCCTAATATGTTTAGAGTGATCCAGGGGTTCATTTCTAAACACGATTCTTCATAAAAATACAACATAAATTATTGCAACACTTAATTGCTACTGTTTTAAATTTATGTTTTTAAGTGTATCTTTTGCATTAATCCATCATGCAAGCGATATCGGTTGTAAAATATGAAGATTTGAGACCTTTTTAACAACTAGCAGCAGTAGGTGTTCATCGGTAAGCTAGTCATGTATACATATGATAAATACCAATCATTCATGCTAAAACAAAATGTTTTATTTCTTTTCCATGAAGAGCAGCGAGTTGGCTCCCGGATATTGGGTCAGGTCGGGGGAAGGGGCATCATAAAACATAAGGTACATGGGGTAAACCATGGATGTTTTATACATGTATACAATTTCTGGTTGTTGCCTTGAGTGCAATTTTTATTTCTGTTTACTTGTTTGATGTTCTCTCCAGTGTTGGACTCTATAGCCATCATCTAGTTGATCATTGACCAACATATCAAGCATTTTTAAAGACGTTTTCTGAGTCTGGAGCGAGCGGCGAGTGTATCTGAGCTTCAAAAAGATTTGATAATAAAACATTGACAGGTAATTCAATTACATATATTTTCTTTTTTTCCTGTAATTTTCTTTGCTTCTTTTGATGGGAGTGCTAAATTTTAATTGTATACCCATTTTTCTTTTTTAAAATGATGTAGATTTGATGTTTTTGAATCAGGTTTTTGCTGCTTTTATGCCCCCTTTTTTTATTTCATTTGCATCGTTATTGAGGCAGACCCACAAGAGCCTCGCTCTTATTTTTATTAGGGCCGTGTTTTTTCAAACAAGCTCGCTGTCCCTAAGTGTAAAAGTGGACATTAAATATTTTAAAATGTTCACATTTGAATCTAAAATTTTCACAGTAGGGGCTTTTTATTCCCCCTAAACCTGTTTTCATTGCAATAATCGCCCCAACAAAAACAAATGTTGGTTTTGTTTTCAGCCCAAATTAGTTCCACACCCAGCTTCGTGCTTTCTACTTTCTTGGTGTTTTAGCGAGCTGTGTCCAGTCTCATCCAGACAGGTGGGAAAGCTACGGCTCATCCGGGTCAGGTTGGATTTTTCTTTTTTTCGGATGGGGGTTAAACATGAAATGCTGCTTCTGATTACCAGCAGAACCTGTTGCTGCTTCTCATTGACTCAAACATTTGCTGTTGAGGACGGACGGAGCAGCGCAGGGAGGAGGTGGGACAACGACCCGCTCCCTATCCACAGATTTCACCGGGAACTCGCTGACCCGTCATCCCCTGGAAACCCTGGTGGTTTTAAACGCAGATTAAATCGTTGGGACCCAACGATGAAACAACACAAACAAGGTGCATTTTTGAGCTTGACGCAGTTCTAGTACAAGACTGTCAGAAAAAGGACAAACCAATTGTAAAAAGGGCTTTCTGTGTTCACGCTCAACAACACACTAGAGGCATTGCATTCCTGGGTTTTCTATAAAAGCTTTGGAAGTTTCTTTTATTTGTCTGTGTGTGTGTTTACTTTTAGCAGTTGTCTGAAAAATGCCTTCAACGAGTACTCAAAGTGAGATGTGCATTAGGTGTGCAGCGTTGAGTGCTGTGACCCGTTTTTACATTCACTCCTACTTTATTCACGTGCCATGTTGCAACACGGTGAACACCAGAGTGCGACGGCTGCAGGAGATGAGATTCCACCCCTCAGACTCTGGAATGTGTAATAAAACGTGGAAGAGGTGGAGAACGGCTCAGATGATGGTGTCCCTGCATCAAAGCAATGATGGATCCAGAAAAAAGTTTCTCTTGTAGGCCATGAGCGGTGTCATCTTGCTTCTTCTTTCTTATTTCTGCAACCTGACATGCTCCTGCCTGTTTTTCTTTCTTTTTTTTTTTTTTTTTGAGCAGCAAGCATGTTTATCTGACGTGATCTGGTTGGGTCACAATCGGGCGTTTTTGCATAGAAGACTTAGTAGCTCTTTAATGTTCCTGCAAATGCTCCCTTTTTTGTATATTGCAAAGGGTGTCAAGGCATTGTGTGCCAATGCTTCTACTTAATCTCCATTGACGAGCAGCCTTAATGGTCTTTTTTATGTGTTTGTTTGGCTATTCCTCGTGTCTATGGCCACTGACTGTACTTGATGACAAGCAACTGGTCGCTACAATGTAAATTTGAAACCTGTTTCCCTTTTTTTCTTTGACTCTGTACAGTAATCTGATGTTACGCTAGACTCAGTATTACAAAATCTGTTTCTGTGAAGTTTTATATAAAAAAACAACCAACAGAGTACACTGAAAGAAGATGCCAATATGCTACGATATGGTGGATGTACATGAGCTTATGTCTCACACATCTGTGGCATTAAAGGGGAATTCCACCAAAACTGACTTGCATTGTTGCTTTGTAGAAATGTCCACCATTCGATTTTAAAGTCACCTGGGGTGAAGATCGTCTCGCGTTGATATGAAGATCAAAGAAGACGTTTTCAGAGGATTAGATTATCTCAGCCGTTAAAGCACGCAGCTTCATAAACAACCACTGTTGTAGTTAAACCCAATTTCTTTATGGACCGGCCTTTTCATGCTGCCCACTTTTTATTGCATCACTCACATGCTTCTATTTTTTCTCTATACATGACACACCTTATTCAATTCAATTCAAAAATACTTTATTAATCCCAGAGAGAAATTGATTAATGTGCAGCAAGCAAGCAGGACCTTCATGACAATCTCAGGAGATTCCAGTGTGTTTTCTGGCTTCCTCCCAAGTCTTCAGGCTTGGTTGTGAATGCTGGACTTGATCCTTGCTGCCCTGTTGTAAATCTGATGTCCTCAGACCAAAGTTGCTCCTCAGTCGATTGAACATGCCTACATCCAGTCATGTTCAGTGTGTACATAATAAACAGACATATTTACAACATTCATGATGCGAGTACTTATTTTAGTTTAGAAGTTTTCTTTTTTTTGACATTTAATTGTAAATACTGGGCTTTTACTTCCAGAATCATTGTCACTAAAATGACTTGGGATATATTTTCTTCAAGAAAAACCAAACTTGTATTTAATTAAAGTTGAATAGAAAATGAATAAAACTCCTGGGGAATCCCAAGGTGTTCCCTGGCCAGCTGAGAGACATTGTCCCTCAAGGACGTAATTTTCACTTTAGAAGGGGGGGGGTCCTTCAACACAAACAGTTGTTTTCCGCTTGGTCCTAGAGCTCGACCAGTGTCAATTTAATATAGTGTAATATTGTTTTTGGATGGTAAAAAGTGCAGGGGTAAAAACTTGACTTTGGAAAAAGTGTGTGTGTGGGGGGGGGGGGGGACCAGGGGGACATGTCCCCCTGGTCCCCCCCCCCCCCCCCCCCCAATTACATTCATGTTGTCCCTCCATCGTGTCCTGGGCCTCCATTTAGGTCTTATCCTAGTTGGACTTGCCCGTAAACCCTCACCAGGGAGGCGTGCAGGGGGCTACATAACCTCTACTGGCTCCACTCGATGTGGAGGAGCAGCAGATCTACTCCGAGCCCCTCCCGGCTGACAGAGCTTCTCATCCTCTAAGGCAGAGCCCAGACAGCCTGCAGAGGTAACTCATTTCGGCCACTTGTACCTGGACTCTATTCGGTCACAACCCAAAGCAGGACCACAGGTGAGGTCACTACCCAAAGCTTGACCACAGGTGAGGGTAAGAACGTAGCTCAACCAGCAAGAGCTTTGCCTTCTGGCTCAGCTCTCCACGATGACAACCCGATACAACGCCAGCATCACTGCAGACACTCCCGACCCTTTTCCGATTCAAGACCATGGTCTTGGAGGTTTAGTTCATTACCTCAAAATCATCTGCTGGATAATCTAACTGAAGCACTGCAAGTGTCTGTTGAAGATTATCTATAAATATATGAATGTTTGTATTCTCTTGTGTGTGTGCATGTTGTGAAACTTCTTACAATTATACAAGGATTAGATAGATAGATAGATAGATAGATAGATAGATAGATGGATAGATAGATAGATAGATAGATAGATAGATAGATAGATAGATAGATGGATGGATGGATGGATAGATAGATAGATAGATAGATAGATAGATAGATAGATAGATAGATAGATAGATAGATAGATAGATAGATGGAGGGACTGACGGACGGACAGATGGATAGATATAGATTTATTCTGTATAACACTGCCCCCTGCTGGTGAGTCTATATATCTTTTAAAGTAATCAGGCTACATTTATTTGATAAAAACACAAAAAAACACGTTATTAATAGCGTTAATATAACATTTAACCACCTTAATATCAGCTTATGTCTAGATATTAATTCCTTAGTTCTTAATATTACTGATCTGTGAGCAGTGATTTAGCCCTACTCCACCCTAAACTTATTTCCTCCATTGTCTCTTTTTTTTCTCCACTGGAGTTGTGCGTCTGAGTTTGAAGCTCGTCGGCTCCGGTTGGAGTCGACAGGTGTCACTGTATCCTTGCGCTTTGTCCGCAGCGCCCTCGTGGATCAGAAGAAGCTCCGCGGCTCGTGTTTGTCCACAAAGCCTGGAAGAGAAACCAGGATCTCTCTCTCTCTCTTTTCTCTCTCTCTCTCTCTCTCTCTCTCTCTCTCTCTCTCTCTCTCTCTCTCTCTCTCTCTCTCTCTCTCTCTCTCTCTCTCTCTCTCTCTCTCTCTCTCTCCGTGTGTGTCTGTGTATGTGTGTGAGCGCGCGGTGTCTAATGGCTGGGCACTTTGAAAAGCCTTCTTGCACACTTGTGAAATGTTTTGCGGTTTAGGGCTGTAACAGAGTAGTTTCAGAGGTAATTGAATTTCCAATAATCCATTAAAGCCACGTGTTCTTTTTTCAGCCAGAGCGCGCGATTCTGCCACCCCCCTCTCCTTTTCCGTGAGAACAAATCTCGCATCCTCTCACGCGCACACTCCCCTTAAATTAAAACAATGAACTGCCATCGGCGCCATGGAGTAAAAGTTCTGAAAGAGTTAACAACTTCTTGAAAATGTTGAAGATTTATGTATTAAAAATGGACCTCTTTGCTCTGCAGTCTGGTTATCATGATTGTGTAATTTTTAATTCTAGTATTAAATGTTTCTGGAGTCTGGATCCTCGCTGGTGCTGTTTTTAATCTTCTGCAGCTGACAATGGGGCAGCACAAGCAGTGCTCGTGGTGTGTCTTCACACCTACGCCTCATGAATATCACTGTGCAAGTCGCCCTTCCAGAAGTCATTTTAACTTTAGCAGATATATATAGAAAAAAGTTTCACGACAAAGCTTTCCAATCTAAATGAAGAGAGTTTGTAGGCTTTGTAAAGTCGTGAGTTAAAAAAGATTCACTGGATGGATTTCAGTGAATCTTTCAGAAAGTAACCACCAATGCCTTTTTCCACTTCCTGCTCAGCCCAGGTGAGAACCAGCTCTTTGTCAGACTCCGAAGAGAAAAAAAATAAAACACATAAAAGGCTGTGAAAAGCACTCCAGCAACCAGTGACTCAGCTCTAACCAATCAAAGACCAAAATGTGCAGATGTCTGGCTAAAGGTTGGTTTATGCTTGACGCGTCCGCGAGGTCCGCACGGCTCCGCGCGGAAAAGTTGCGTCATTTTAACAACCACGCCCCTCCACCGCGTCTCCGCACGGCCCAAGATTTCCGCAACGCGCACCTCGGAAAATTTCTAACCACGCGGACGGTCGGACGCGGAAAAACATGGCGGACCGGCACGGCAGAGGTTCGTAAATACAGACATTTGTATGATTCAGCTCTCAGAGGTCACCGTGATCAACATGTTGTTAATAATTCTTGGAGAGAAATAGTTCGCACTGTCGGAAAAGACGAGAACGCTGTTAAAAATGCTGAAATACCATGTTGTAAACAGTGATTTCTACTTCTACTATGGTGTAGTGTTGGATGCATGCTGTAGAGCTCCATGCTGCCCCCTACAGTTTGGGAGAATATTGGCTCACCGCAGAGACGAGCCGCACAAACCATAAATGCTGCGAGTTGTGAAGCGCGTTCCAGCCGCGAGCCGCATCACCGCGCGGAAAGTGAATGCGTCAAGCATAAACCAAGCTTTAGGTCCACCGCAAAGTTGTACTTTCTAAAAAGGGGGCAGCATCATTGCAACTGTAAGTGGAAATGCCTTAGGACTGTTCAAAGCTGAGTCGAACCGCGCTGAGTAGAGCGAAGGACCAAAGTCAGCCAAATAGACCCTTTTACTACCTACGTCATCAAAAGTTGCGCGCGCAGTCTGGCAACGAGAGTGAAGGCTTCCTCATTCACACTCGATACTAAAACAGCGTTTTAAACCCTTTGTTTTGAAGTTCTGAGCACATAAAAATGTCGGGTTGTTGCGTGTGTGGATGCCAGAATCGCTTCTCTTCAAGCAGTGGACTGACACTTTACAGAATTCCGAAGGGAGCACATCCATTTCAACCAAATCGGAGGCGTCTGTGGCTGCAGGCCATCAAAAGGGTTGATGAAAACTGGACTGAAAACACGATCCGAAATGCTCGAGTTTGTAGCGCCCATTTTATATCAGGTAAGGTAACTATGTACTAAGATTACACCAGAAAGCTGGTTAACGTGTGTTCTATTAAATAAAGTAAGTTGCATTTGCTGGTTTGCTTTTAAGCAGTCTATTTATTTACAGGCGAGGTGTCATACTCTGAGCACACAAAAAAAAAGAAACCTACGCTATACTCACCCTGCCATGCAGGTACAGTTGGCTGTGAAGACGTAGTTCTCTGGTTTGTTTACTATGACCCAAGCCTCGTCCATAGCGGTCTTGTGTCCTTGTCTTTGGCTAGGAAGGACTTCTGCCTTCAAGACACAAAACTCAGAGTCTATGTCGTGATATTTTACTTTCTGTACGTGGCCACAGACAACATAGTTGTATGCATCTAACGACTTGTATGCCCGTAGCTTCTCACGTGTGTACTTACTGGGCCTCTCCACTAAAAACGTATATATATCGGGCCACTGGATATCTGGCCACGCACCTACATCTTCCACCCATTCCGTAATGCCACAGGGATCCGGGAGTCTGTTGCCATTCGTTAAAGTGAGTTTAATAATATAACATTCAAGATTTGCCGGCGATAACCCCGCAGCGTAGCTTGATAAAGCCTGAAACAACGCCATTCTCTGTTGCCAAGCTGCGCGCGCATTCTCGCTGACGTCATATTGTTTACAAACAGTAAAAGGGTCTATTACTGAGTCACTGAAAAGTTCCCATCCATCTTCATGGAGGGGGCGGGACTTATTACTAAGGGCCTTGATACAAATGCTGCAATATACAAGTAACCTGTAGGTGGAGTTGACAACAGGAGCGAGACCCACTCACCATGGTGACTCCGTCTCTGGTTTAGAGGTCTTTCACACCATCTACGATACTGCTGCAGTCTTTTGTTTTATTTCATGTCGTGATCTCAAATTAACCAGTTAGTGAGCTCTTTTATTGACGCCATGTTTGTTTTGATTGTACTGACAAACACAGCTCTCTATCCCATCTGAGTTCTCTAGTGCACCCCTAGTGGAACAATGCAGTACTACATGCAGTGCAGTGCCGTGTATCAGCAAGTATGCAAACAAAGATGCAGCCTCCTGCTTGCGCCAACGCCAGCAAGTATATTCCGGCCCTAATACTGCAGCCAACTCACACATCAAGTGCTAACAGAATGTATGATATTTAATATATTTTGAGTGCTCTATTTGATCTTTTGACCAAAATGGCATGAGATTATTTTAATTTAAAACTCTGATTATAGCAGTCCTTCAAAAAATATTATATTCAGCTTCTGCATAGACGCTAGGGTTTGAGTTTCTCTTATTATTAAGTACAAAAATCCAGGAGTTTCCTTTTTTTTTTTACCTCAGACCCTTTTAATAAAAATCAGACTGATAAACATTGGCAGGAATCAACAAGCTGTCAGGAAAGCTAATATGAAGCTGTGACATGTCAACAATCACCTGCCTCATCTTCATTCAGCAAAGTAAACAACACAGAATCAGTTTGGCAGCTATGATCAGCTCGGGTCGGCCTGAGGCAGGTGTCTGCTAAACTTAAATATTTGACTTCAAACATCAAGTCAGATGTTGTCATTTATGAAATGTAGACAACAAAGATGCTTTAATAAGAGTAAAACCTAGAATTTTATCCTTGTTATTGTAAAATCTCTGAAGACTTTTGGATTATTCTCCGTATGGATCATCCACCTATTTCTATTTAGGATAAATACGAATCTGAACTGTTTCTTTATGACTCACAGAATCAGAATCTGTGTGAGGTTGAAGCTCCAGGGACTCCTTTAGCTCTTTCACCAGCCGTCTAAAAGACAGATGAGTAAATGAAGTTGTGTCAAAGTAATAAAATGCATCTGCTGATGTTCACGTGGTGCAACTCCAGCTGCTGCTTAGCAACAGTCTCCAGCAGCTGTGCTACAAAAAATGTCTGAGTCACCAGGATCTGTTAATATTTTATTTCGGATAACTTTGTTACAGAAAATTAAAATTTCTCTGCAGCGGGAGTTTATAGCAATTTCACGAATTTACACAAAGTAGATGAATAAATAAATGGATGAATACATACAGGCATACACATTTACACACATGCATGAATGTGTAAACATGTACACACAAATTTGATTATTTCATTATTTCCCTGTTCATGCAGAAACAATTAAAGATTTATATTTGTGTAGTTGAGTAAACACAAATGTTTGCTGCACTTTGCTTTTTTAAGTGTAATTTCAAGAAAAACTTTAATCTTATTCTGCAAATATTCTCCCTTTGAAATGCATAAAGAAAAAAACAACGGATTGGATTATTTCTTGTAATTCTGTACTGCTGGGTCAAATATGGATTGAGCCAGGGGCGGATTTAGGACTGAAGAAGATCCGGGGCTTAGCACACGCGCACACACGTGGCACGCACTAGTCAACATCAAATATATTTGTCTTGTACCACATAATTTTTAATCTGAAGCTACATATTCAGCATATTCAGGGCAGAGTATTGTTCCTGTTAGTGTTTAGTGTGAGATGATAGTAAATATTCCCGTTCTTTCTCCAACAACTTTACCTGATAGTAAGCTAACTTTAGGCAAACCAGCAGCACAACAAATATTTTCAAATAAGACTCACAAACCTGAGTCAACACTAGTCTCATCAAAGCTGGGGTTCTGTCGTTGTACTTTTGGTCTAAAAAATGTCCTTATGTCCATCTTCACATTTGTTTTTCAGGCATAGACTGTACATACAGGCAGAGAGTGTAGAAGAAGCCGGCTGCTGAAGGGCTTCTTCTTCAGTGGTGGAGACTCAGGCAGGCTGTATACAGACTACTGCCAGCTGCGCCCTCTCTGTTGGACTTTGGTACTGCATGTTACTTCTGCGATTTAGATCCGGGGCTTATCATGAAAGATCCGGGGCTTCAGCCCAAGTAGCCGGGCCTAACGCCGCCCCTGGATTGAGCCACATCTGGGTTGTTTTAACCAATTAGAGTTTGGGTTCTCAATTTGATCAGTTCAAAGTTTGCATTAAAGAAAACAAAGTCATAACTTTTCAGAAAGACTTACTATCTTAAAGGTAGCCTGTCAAGTCAGTCTATATAGGTGAATATATAGTCATGGCCACAGTCGTTAACGGCTCTCAGTCAGGGTGGAATACGTTTGTCTTTCAAACAGACTCTGCATGCAGCAACGTGATGTACTCACCTCGACAAATGTCAGTCAAGGAGACAGTCCACCATACATCGTGGAAGAAGCATGGAGGAAGATGAAAATACATAGTTTTTCTAAATTAACGCACCATGACCGGCCAGCCTCAATACTGGCCAGGGCTGTGGAGGGTCCAATGGCGGGTTGCTACACCGACACACAAATAATTTTTTCTTCTTCTGCAAATGACCGTCTAGATTTTATGCCAGTCTTGAAGTAATGGTATTAAAACATATATAATAAAAGTACTTAAAAATAATCTGCACCAATTCTGTTCTTGAAGGCTGATACGCACATCAGATTTTTGGACAGCTTCAACTTGTTGTTGTCAGTTTTAGTGATTTTTTCCCCTTTATTTTATTTTAATATTTGAGGGATTCAGATTTCTTGCAAAAAAGTATACTTACCAGATTACCTTTTACATTTATTGCAACTAGTTTATTTATATGGAGCCATATCATCACAAGCGTGGTCTCAAGGCACTTCTCAAAGTAAAACGTTCCAACTGAATTCAGTTTATTCCAATTAGATAAAAGTTTCTCATATAATGAACTCGGCATATTGCTGCTGCTTGTATTTACAGCAACCCTCCTTATTTTGAATTTGGATTTTTTTTGTTCTTGCGTATAGTGCCTTGTGATTTTTATTTTGAGAGGCGATATATGAAAGATAATTTTCTTTCTTCTTTCATCCTGCAAGCATAGTGACAGTATAGAGAGGACAACTCCCTTTTACCAGGAAGAAACCACCAGAAGAACAGTATGAGCAGCCATCTGGAAGTTTGAGACGACAGAGCCGATTCAATTATTGATTAACTCAAAAACAGTAATTGTGGAAGTAAGAACCTCTACATGTAAGATCTGTTGATGGTGTGATGAGTTCACAAACCAGGAAGAAATAAAGGTGCTGGCAATGGTGCATTCATGATCCAAACAATATTTTGAAGTTTCACATTGTGTGACCAAATATTTGCTGATTCCATCACCAAATATATTTTACTAAAAAAAACAGTTCAATTTTTTCTCAAAAATTGAATAAAAAAATTACTGTAGCTACAGTTTTAAATTCTTTATTTTTAATCATTTATTTTTATTATTATTATTATTATTATTATTATTATTATTATTATTATTATTATGCTTACATGGTTGATTTTGGTCATTAACAGCAAATTCTAGATAAAATAATCAATTTTAAATCGCAGTTTGCAGCCTTTGTACCTTTTATTTTACGCAACACAACCATCGTCATGCCTCCAGCCTCTCCAGGTGAGTATTTTCATTTATTTTCTCAAAAAATATCTACAGGAAGCCTCTCCACTGCCTGCGCTCTGCTCCTACAACACGCTTCCTGATAGGTTTCCCGCGGCTTGGCGCTGCGCCAGGACGCACGGCACGGGGACCCGGCGCGCGGGACACTTTTTGCAGCGTGCGGGCTATAAGGAGAGGGGAGTGGCGCTCTGGTCAACAGAGAAGAGAGGAGAGAGACTCCACACGCAGACTGTAGCACGGCAGCGCCCGGAATAAGGCGATTAGCGCACTATTAGTTCCGCTCCCGAGCTCAACTAGATGCAGCGCAGAGATCATTGAGGGGAGAGGAGAGAGAGCTCGGATGGAGAGGACGCGTTATGCGCCACATGGATCGGCTTTGCTTCTTATTGATTTGCCTAGATAAGTTACCTACTCTTAGTTTTTTGGCTGCCGGACATCTCAGACACTCCGCAGCTCATCTCTATCTCAGGTAAGATTATCATCTCTCCATGTTTACTCGGTTTTAGTCAGCTCCAGGTCCCAACCTATGATCTGAGTTAATTACATTAGTAAGAATCTAAGAAATGTGTTCAAATCTATTGAAAGTGTGTATACTTTCCCTTTCTCGCCACATTTTCAGATCAAGGAGCATTCTTATAAACAAATAAGGGGTTTTCCTAGAGGAGGGACGCACAATGAAGAGGAAATATCTGGGAACGTCTCAGAGGAGCGATCCAGTCCCTTCCTTTCTCAGCCCCGCTGTGAGCTGCTAGTGCTGTTCTTCCTGGTGGATTGTATCTGTTCACCTCAGGTGAACTCCCTAAAGGAAGTGCTGCCATGGAGTTTGACAATGAGACCAGCCAGAACATTTCCAGCATGGACGCGTACGGGCTCCAGGTGGCCCTGCCCCTCAGCGTGCTGGTGGGCTTCATGATCCTGTTGATAGTATTTGGTAATGTGCTGGTGGTCATAGCCGTGTTTACAAGCCGAGCCTTGAGAGCTCCACAGAACTTATTTTTGGTCTCTCTGGCGTCGGCAGACATTTTGGTCGCGACCCTTGTGATGCCCTTCTCCTTGGCCAATGAGCTCATGGGATACTGGTACTTTGGGGAGGTCTGGTGTGAGATCTATCTTGCACTCGATGTGCTTTTCTGTACTGCCTCCATTGCCCATCTGTGTGCTATCAGCTTAGACCGCTACTGGTCCATCACGCAGGCCATCGAGTACAACCTGAAGAGGACTCCACGCCGAATCAAGTGCATCATTTTCATCGTGTGGGTCATTGCTGCAGTCATCTCCTTCCCGCCTCTGATCACCATGGAGAAAGAGAACAGTGAGAAAACTCCAGTGTGTAAAATCAACAACGACAAATGGTACGTGGTCTCCTCCTGCATCGGCTCCTTCTTCTTGCCATGTGTCATCATGGTGCTGGTCTACATACGAATCTACCAAATCGCCAAAAAACGGACGCGGGCGCCACCAGGAGACCGGAAGTGGAATGATTTGTCCAAGCCTGTAAACATCTCTGCAGCCAACCTGAAGGAGAACGGCGTGGATGATGATGCCAAGCATCACCTCTGCCGCAAGAAGCTCAGTGATGAACAGGACATTGAGCTGAAGGAGGGGGTCAGAGACGAAGGGGGAGCTGGAGGAGAGGTCAACGGGGTGGACCTGGAGGAGTCCTCCTCCTCTGACCACAAGGTGAACAATCCGTGCTCCATTAAAAAAAAATCTAATAAGGGGAAACCCAGACTCAGCCAGATCAAACCGGGGGACGCTAGCATCCAAAAGCAGGTGCAGAGCAACAAGGGCAGCCGTTGGAAGGGCCGGCAGAACCGGGAGAAACGTTTCACCTTTGTGCTGGCGGTGGTCATCGGAGTCTTTGTCGTATGCTGGTTTCCCTTTTTCTTTACATACATGCTGATGACGCTTTGTGAGTCGTGCGCCGTGCCGCTCACCCTGTTCAAGTTCTTCTTCTGGTTTGGCTACTGCAACAGTGCCCTGAACCCCCTCATCTACACTATCTTCAACAACGACTTCAGAAGATCGTTCAAAAAGATTCTGTGCAGGACGGACACCAGGAGAAACGTATGACTCCACATACTAATATGTATTTTTTTAATAATATTGTGCATACATAGTGAAACATTTTGCTCATTGTGCATGAACAGAACATTTGTGAACATTTTTTGTGCAGCTGCACCGGAGTGGCTCTGTGTACAGCATCTCCACCAGCCACAGCTTCAACACAGGTGGAGACCACAGAACACCACAGTCAGAACACATTTTTATTGTAACTGCTGTTCTTATTTTTTTGGTCACATCAACAGGAAAACAGTGAAATCCAAGACATGTATTAAATTTATATGTTGTGTAAAATGACCCGTCTGAGTAATTGTCTGTTTTATGGATGCAGTGTTGTTTCTTTTTGTATGATGTGATGATAATGATGCACAAAACGATGATGAAATGTGACAAAAATGCATATTACTAAAAATAAATAAAGCCCTTTTTTAATGGATCCAAGAATCTATAGGAGGATGCTTTTATCTGGGTTTGAATGGTACACTTTGGATAAATACTTTAAGGGTCCAAGAAAATTAAGGAATTTATTGTGATCCAACAGGCTTTGAACAGAACACCTAAAAGCAAAAATTGAAAGTTTACTCATCTTTTAGGAGAACACACTGTAAAAAATTAATGTTGAGTTGACTTAACCAAGATATGTCAACAGGTGCTGCTAAACTTAGTTGCTTAAATGTAAAAAGTAATATACATATTTATATGGTCTATAAAGAGAAAATCTATATATTTTTTTACATTTTAGCAACTAGTTGGAACCAGTTGACCCAACCTGGTTAAAGCTCTAATTCACTTGTTTATTCAATACTTTTGCTGTGGTCTCTTAGCCTGGCAAGCCAGACTAAATAAATGTATTATTTGCAAAGCAAGAATTTGGTCTAGTTCACTAGGCTTGTGGTCTCTAGTATGAATCAATGCCTTTTCAGTCTTTCTCTGTGGGGAAAACAGCTCTTGTGCTCCTGTTTCAGGAAGTGGAAGTTAGTCGTAGGAGTGGGGGCAAGAAAACAACAGGATTTGGAGGATTGCTCATTATTAATCATGATGTTTGAAATCTCGCTTCTGACTGGCTAACAACAAACAAACTCTAGCAATGACTCCATCTGCTCCGCCCCGTTGATGTTTAATCTCCACAAATAACACACGCCTGGGGGAGTTCTGCCGTGTTGTGGAGTTGTTAATGCTAACGGTTAGCTTCTGCTGGCAAAAATCAACACAGCTTTCTGCGGTCACAAGCCAAGAGGGCAAGTCCATGAATGCTAATTTACAGTGTGATGTAGATCTGAGTGGCTTTTTTAACCAAAGTGATTCTTCATCTATTTTTTATCAATGGCTAATGCAGGAAACAGGTAGAAAACTATTTTCACGTTCAGCATTCATGTTAAACTCTGAGGACTGATTGTATTTCATAAATAAGTAAAACTGTTTCTCAGTGAACTTGATCTTTGAGTAAATTCAACATTTTCTTTTTTTTAAGTTTAAAGGTGTGGAACACTGAAAATCCTTTTTTTGTGATTATTTCTGATTATAGTGGGTCACTCTGAGTTTTTCATGCAGACTAAACATGAAAATAGTCTCCCACACCTATCTCCTGCATGAGCTTCTGATAGAAAATAGACGGGGGAACTCTAGGATTTGTCACACTGTCACTTAAAATGGACTTATCCATCTTGACTCACAGTGGGGAAGGTTGTTGTTTTAACATCTAGGAAACAGCAGACAACGTCTCAACTAGTAGAAGCTAACATTAGCATTAGCAACTGCACCATGCAGCAGAAGATCCTTTAGGCTTGAGTTACCCTGCAAACAGCCAACGACGCATGGACGTGCAGATCATGTCTACATTGATTCCATCGGTCCAGACCACGTCTGTAGGACGTCTAAACTAGGTCTTTGCACAGTATTTGTGGAGATAAAACATCAACGATGCATTCAGTGGTAGAGTCACATTGCTGTTATCCAATCCAAGGTGAGATGTCCAAATATCAGGAAATAAGACTCAAAATCCTGTCGAGTTCAGTTATTCTCTGATGTTGTAATCTGCTAATCAAGCGTATCTGCCCCCCCCCCCCCCCCCAAATAAGGTTTTCAAGGCATCCATTCCTACTAGGAACCACTGCAATTGTACTGATAGAATGAGTGTCCGACTCCTTTAATGACAAACTAAACATCTCAGTGAACATAAAAAAGCACATGCTGATGTTTTGGTTCCTGGAGTAATCATGTTTGTCTAATATGTCAAAATGCTTCAATTAAATCAGATTGAACATTTTTTTTCTGCTTCTGCCTCAGATTTAGGCACTTTGTAAATCAGCTGTGATGATGTAAATGGAGTTGAAGGTTCATTTGTCATTTTGTGTTCAGCATCATTAAGTAAACCGAGAGCAGAACCTGAGTGACTGGTCATGTCCATTTTCAATATGTTTCCTGAATGTCGTTCCGGGTGGAGAATGAGCCAATATGAGAAAAAAGAGCAACCATTCATACAAATAAACACATTTTTTCCTGCAGAGGAAGTGTATGCAAATGGATTCCTTCTGACAGTCAGTGAGGAAGCTAAAGAGCATCGACCTCGCAAAACTAAATGGTCCCTGTGGGAGTTTCCCTCTGATCCTGATGAGCCAGATGTACACAGACACAGAGCTGGAGTAGTAGCTCCTCTGCACATTTGTATAGCGTGTGTAGTGTGGGAGTAAGTGTGAGATAATTCCATTATGTGGCAATTTTTTACGGGAAACGTTGGGATATTTTTATCGATAAGTGGAGAAAAGAAAAAAAGAGGAGAGTAAAACCACAACAAGAATATTCCGTATTTCAGGAACTCTTCTTCATCTCAGTTTGGAGCAAAACTCTAAAAGATCAGAAAATTCATCTGTAAATGTTCCTAGATGTTATTTTCCTGAGATGTGAATCAAAGCTGGTCCTTTGTGTGTGTGAAGACGTGCCATTTGTGTGATTCAGCAGGATTTAATCTGGAGCCTGCATGTGCTCGGAACATAGAAGGAAAATTCCCACAGTGGGAACGTTTGGATACATTACAGGGTTTCACAATTCACACTTACTAAGATATTTAAGTTTTAAATATTTAAGTTACTGTTATGCTTTCCAGTTTAAGACTTGAAGCCAAACTTTGTAAGATCGCCACATTTAGAAGCAGGTTGTTTTTTTTTTTTGTCCAACTATTTGGGGATTTTTCACTCTGTCTTCCTGAAAAAGCTTTTAACTTTGAGAGATTTTTGGACCAAGCATGCTTTGCTCTATAAAGTCCATCGACACGTTTCTCCTCTTTTAAGGCATGTAGCTCATTTTGACTATGGAGGTGTTTTTAGGTTCATTATCCCGTTATGCCAGGCTCTTTATATCCAGCTTTTTTAACAGACTGGCAGCCTTTTCCAGATTCCTCCTTATCTTTCTGAAACATGTTTCTTCTGCTCGCAAGACCAAATGTGTGCCGCTCGGAGGAGTTTTTACATAAAACATTTTCCTCAATAGATACCTTTGCTCTATGCAGATGCAAATGAATGTTTTGAACCAGCTGGACTTGTTTTAACCCATGACTTATTCATAAAGGTCGTATTTGTGCAGGTGTGGCTGCAAACTCAAAGAGAGCACCTAGAATAATTCCTTTTTGCAGTTAATCCTAATTTGCCTTTTTTAGAAATACTAAAGAAGCCTTTCTCTGTCTGTTTTCATGGTCTTGACCGTCTTGACCTTCACTGTGCTCGAACTGAGTAAATGAATATCCCCCTGAAAAACAAGTTACATTCCTCCTGCAGCCTTCAGCTGCTTTCTGAGCGTCAGGGTCTTTACATTTTTAAAAAGGGTCTTTTGAAAACTTGAATCCCCTGAGCTTCCCTGATAAGGACTGTGAATAAGTGTAGGGCCAAACAATAACGAAGGAACTTTATTAATGAGATCAGTTGTTTTGTCATGTTCTGTTATACAAAACATAAGGAAAGGCAAGGCAGCTTTTATTATATAGCACATTTCATACACACAGGCAATTCAATGTGCTTTCCATGAGCAAGAACATTAAAATCAACGTGACAGAAAAATTATATTTAAAAATTAAAAAGAAACAAAGTTATAGGGTGAGCAGTTATAGCGCAGAAGAACATTTATTCAAAGGCTGATGAAAACATGATAGTTTTCAACTTTGATTTAAAAGTTTCTAGATTTGGGGCACATTTGAGGTAATGAGGAAGCTGATTCCGTATGTGAGCAGCATAGCTAAAAGCAGTTTCACCCTCTTTGGTTCTGACCTGAGGTTCTACCAGCTGACTGCTTCCTAAGGCTCTCAGAGCCCTGGCGTAGTTACCTGAAGGAGATCTGATATGTATTTTGGCCCCATGCTATTGAGTGATTCATAAACTAGTAGAAGTACTTTGAAACTGACTCTGTAGTTTACTGGTTACCAGTGTAGAGATTTAAGAACAGGAGTGATGTGCTCGGTTCTCTTGGTTTTTGTTCAGACTCTAGCAGCAGCATTCTGAATAAGCTGCAGTAGCTTCACAGTTTCTTTGGGAAAACCAGTCAAAAGACCATTGTAATAGTCCCGCCTGCTGGAGATGAACACATGAATGAGTTTCTCTATGATTAAGGTCTCTAGACCCCTGAGTCATCAAAGTCACCATTTTCATTTTAAAACTGTATTGGATTTTCTTTAATCATAGAGCTGAAAAGAATTTCTAACTTAAAAAAGTAATAAAATAAATAACAAAATTAAATCCCCAAAGCACACCCCCCACAATTTTTTTAATTTAAAAACTATCTCAGAAAATGAAATAATAAGAAGAAATTATATAATGCCTCTCATGATAAAAACCACAAGGCGCTTCACAAGAACAAAAATAAAATATGATTTAAAAAGGATGATTAAAAGTATCCTAATAAAAAAATTGGGAAAATGGAAAATCTAAATAAAAGAAAGAAGGGAGAATTGAAATTAAAAGAAAAAGTAATAGCTATAGGAAACAGTAAAACGTGAAAATTAGGGCTGGGACTTGATTAAAAAATGTAATCTAATTAATTAGAGGCTTTCTAATTAATTAATCTAAATTAATCACATTTTAATCGTTCAGGAAAATGTGCTCTCAAAGTAAAACTTTTAATTAAAATTATGAGACAGAGAATCAACATTAGACATGGTTATTACTGTAAACTAAAGCTTTTAATAAAAAAATGCATTTTAATTATTCAAATGTCACTGTGTGATATGAAACAAAACCCAAACCAACGAAAATTTATAATTACAAATAGAAAACATCTGCAAAGGGTTCCTGGGCCTTTAAATAGTCTCTCTGTCTAGTTGAATGACTGAAATAAATGTGACTTTTCACCAGATTCTAATTTTTCCAGTTTCACTTGTTTGTATAATTGGGAGTTTTTATTAGCATTTCTACTCATAATGTAGTAAAAACACATAAATAATAATCCTTCAAAATGACAGTAGAACAGGCACAAATATGATCTAGGACTTAAATGTACTAACTTTTAACACCAGAGCAGGCATGGCATATTCTGAGAATGATCAGGAACACTAACTGGTTCCAGTTGGATGACTGGAGGTTGATGGGATGATAAAAGATCATGGCGAGGAAATAATGATCTGACGAACAGGTGAGCGGACCTTCCTTACATGGGAAGTCCTGATGTCACGTTACGAAGGGGATGCTGCAGAGCCGCAGATTCACGCCTGCTGCAGCGAATCTGGTGTGATCTCCAGCCTGATCACAACTTCCTCGTTCCTCGCTGCCCCTGATGCACTTAAGCATCCGCCCCTTAGCTGATGACAGCTTCAACACACCTCGCTGCTTAATGATAGTAATGCATGTGATGTTTAGACAGTGACTCGTCTCAGAAACGTAGAATTCCCCGACAGAATTGTTTAGAAAATCATCAGAAAAGTTTCAGAATGTTTCTGTTTTAACTTAAACTTCTGTTTTCAACTTTAAGACACGTTGTCTGTGATTGTTTACAGAGTAGTGAGAACACGGAGCGTTCTCCCAGCGGCAGCCAGGTGCCTCTCGTTTGTCTGACTACTTTCATAAACTACTGTTAGGGCACAGAATTATTCTGTCTGGTGCTTTCAGCGCTGCACAGATGTTACGTAAATGCTAAAAATATAGCTTTCCGCAACTTTTGTAAAGTTTCCAGTGCCACCGGGCAGCCGCAGCAGTATCAATCTCTGAAAAATGTCCGCGACACGGACTCCGTTGTTGTCTGGAAGTTTTTTTTTTCCAAGTTAAGAAAAGAGGCGGACATGTTTCCTAAATCCTGCATCAGTCCAAGCAAGGCAACTTCTTTCTGTTTTTATTCCGTTTTAGTAGCCATTAGCACTGTGCATTGTTGTGTGCGTCAGTGATATTCAGTCTACGAGGAAATTGTGCAATGACAAAGGTTCCGCCGTGCTTCAAATGCAAGCTGCGATTAAATGCGTAAATTTTTTTAACGCGTTATTTTTTTCTAATTAATTATTGTAATTAATGCGTTAAAGTCCCGGCCCTAGTGAAAATATGTTTATGTTTATGTATTTAGCAGACGCTTTTGTCCAAAGCGACTTACAAGTGATAATCGGCATATTGCCCTTGTGGCTAACAACAACAATAACAACAACTTGACATCAATCATGGAGAGGAGGGAACAAGGAGTGGATAGTAGAGAGGGGGGATGGGTGCAGGGAGGGTGCTAGTTTAGAAGATGCTCTCTGAAGAGCAGGGTCTTCAGGAGTTTCTTGAAAATTGAAAAGGAAGTCCCTGTTCTGGCAGTGCTTGGTAGGTCATTCCACATTTGTGGAATGATGCATGAGAAGAGTCTGGATTGTCCTGAGCGTGGTGTAGGCACTGCTAGCCGACGATCCTGTGATGACCGGAGTGGCCGGGCCGGGACGTAAGCCTTTGCAAGAGGATTCAGGTAGATGGGAGCCGTACCATCTTGAACTTTGTATGCTAGTGTTAGCAATTTGAATTTGATGTGTGCAGCTAGCGGTAGCCAGTGGAGCTCAATGAACAGAGGGGTGACGTGTGCTCTTTTTGGCTGATTGAAGACCAGACACGCCACTGCGTTCTGGACCATTTGAAGAGATCTCACAGTACAGGCTGGAAGACCAGTTAGAGGGCATTGCAGTAATCAAGGCGGGAGATGACAGTAGATTGCACCAGGAGCTGGGTGGCATGTTGTGTTAGGTATGGTCTGATCTTTCATATGTTATACAGCGCAAAGCTGCATGAACGAGCAACAGAGGCAACATGATCTTTAATGGTCAGGTGTTCATCAATCACAACACCCAGATTTCGAACTGCCTTTGAAGGAGCCAGAGATAGGAAGTCATTTTGGATTGAGATATTTTGCTGTACGGATGGTTTTGCTGGGATGACAAGTAGTTCAGTTTTAGAGAGGTTGAGTTGGAGATGGTGGGATTTCATCCATTTTGATATGTCAGAGAGACAGTTTGATATTCGTGCAGAGACAGTGTGGTTGTCCGGTGGAAATGACAGATAGAGCTGGGTGTCGTCTGCATAGCAGTGGTAGGAGAAGCCATGTGATCGAATGATCTCACCCATTGAGGTGGTGTATATGACAAAGAGAAGAGGTCCTAGTACAGAGCCCTGGGGGACTCCTGTGGCAAGATGGTGCACGGTAGAGGATTGTCCAAGGCAAGATACACTGAATGGTCGTCCTTTGAGGTACGATTCAAACCAGGCGTGTACTTTCTCTGTGATGCCCATGCTAGAGAGTGTGGACTAAAGGAAGCCATGGTTGACAGTGTCAAATGCAGCCGATAAGTCGAGCAGGATAAGCACTGAGGATTTCGCAGTTGCTCTAGCTTCTTTTAAGGATTCCGTCACTGCTAATAGAGCAAGTTTCAGTGGAGTGGCCCTTTTTGAACCCAGATTGGTAAGGGTCAAGCAGACAGTTTTGTGAGAGGTATTCTGTGATCTGCTTGAAAGCCACCCTTTCAATGATTTTGGACAGAAAAGGGAGGAGAAAGATAGATTGGTAGTTCTCCACATGATTTGGAGGAAGAGTTGTTATTTTAGCAGCTGTTTAACCTGAGCATGCTTGAGAGAGGTGGAAAATGTACCAGATGTCAGTGAAGCATTGATCACATGTGTGACTGCTGCGGCTACTGTAGGAGCAATAGCTTGGAGCAGCTTAGTCGGAATGGGGTCAAGTGGGCATGTAGTAGGGCGGCTGCACGTGAGATGCTTGGACACAGTTCTCAGTGAGAGGGGAAAAAGAGGAAAATGAAGCAGTAGGGCTTAAGATGGTTGGGCTTGAAGGAGTTTGTGGTAGTGAATGTTCAGGAGTGGCCAGTTGAGGAAACTGTTTGCTTATAGCTGCCACTTTGTCAGTGAAGAATGAGGCAAAGGTGTCAGCTGATAGATTGTGGGTGGGAGGTGGAGATGGAGGGTTAAGCAGAGTTTTGAATGTCGAAAATAGTTTCTGAGAGTCAGTAGAGCTGAGAATTTTGTCAGTGTAGAAAGCTTTCTTTGCATCAGTGATGCTGGCAGAGAATGAGGACAGTAATTCATGAAATTTCAATTGATCTCCAGGATCTTTTGTTTTGTGCCATTTCCGTTCCGCAGCTCTAAGATTGGTGCGTAGAGACCGGAGGGTATCATTTAGCCAAGGGCGCGACTGAGAGGCTCTAGCAGGTCTAGTGGCTAAAGGGCACAAGTTGTTGAGACAAGAGCAGAGTGTGGAGCAGAGTGACTCGATGGCTTCATTCACTTCACAAGCAGAGAATGTGCTGGGAGGTGGAAGAGTGGAGGCAACAAGGGAGGAGAAGTGGTTGGGTGCCAGATTGCGGAGGTTGCGGCGGAATGAGACCATTGGGGAGGAAGCAGTGGACCTCCCTTGTAGAGCCGTGCTGAAATGGACGAAGTAATGATCGGAAGGATGCAGCGGTGTGACAAAGAGTGTGTCTATGGCACAGTTTCTGGTGAAAATGAGGTCAAGTGCTTTTCCAGCTTTGTGAGTTGAAGGACTTTGTACTATTTAGATCAAATGATGACATTAGTGACAGGAAGCCTGATGAGCTGGGATTGTCCAGGTGAATATTCATGTCTCCAAGGACCATTGTGGGACATTCGTGCTCAGGAATGGAGGAGAGCAGGGTGTCGAGTTCACCAAGAAAGTCTCTGAGTTGACCTGGTTGGCGATATATGACAACCAAAAAGAATTTTTTCGGTACAGTTACCTGGATGGCATGGTATTCAAAGGAGTTGTATTTAGTGATGGGTAGCAACTGACTGTATATCCATTTGTTAGAAATAACATGCCCGTTCCACCACCTCGGCCAGATGCACGTGAAATGTGGGAGAAAGTGCGGTTAATTGAGAGAGCAGATGGGGTAGCATAGTCACATGGTTTGGTCCAGGTCTCAGTGAGAGCCATTGCATCGAGTGACAGGTGGTTTGCATATGCGGTAATGAAGTCTGCTTTGCTTACAGCTGATTGGCGGTTCCAAAGTCCCATAGACAGGTGGGTGTCTTCGGGGGGAGTTGGTTTTAGCGAGCGGAGGTTTTGAAGGTTGCGAAAGTGGTTTGCTGTGTGTGACCTTACTCTGAAGTCAGTGATCACAGGTATAGGATAATGGCACATTTTGCAAGGTGTCGATGGAGCTGCGTCTGGGCCAAGTTTGTTTGCTCTGAGTACCTGCTCTGTGGACACGCGCAGGTAGACGCGTATGTCTTTATCCCGGAGGGGCTGAGACACAAGAGCTGACGCTTCAGTTATGCCACCAAACTTATGCTGTGCTACTAGTTGGAAACAGATGTTCATGCAGCAGCTGATTGCAATGTTTGAGACCTAGATCACCTGATGAGTGTTTTCAGGGAGGGGAGAAACGGCTCGTTCACAGCCCCAATTGCACTTATTGTTTTCAGTTGGCCCAAACCGGAGCTACTAGACAACAGGATTGCCCTATATGTAAATAGATTCAAATTTCATATATATATATATGTGTGTGTGTGTGTGTGTTTGTGAGTTATTAACATATAACAAACCGTTTTCACCACAACGTACACCCTTATTGAATCTTCTGCACCTAAATTTAGTGTATATTTTATTTATTCATGTCCCTGAATACACGAACACTTTCCCTACTTTAATAAAGAAACCTTTCTACTTATTTAAGTTCATTAAAGATCAAATTCTGAGCCCAATTCAAATAATTTGGTTTTTATTTAACATTTTATGATTGAGTTTTCAAAAGTTACTCTCTTGCTCCAGAGGAATACTCAAAACTAATTTACAGGTTGCATTTAATCGTTTGAAAGTCAAAAGTTTCATCTGTTTGAAGTAAATAGGATGACAAATAGTTCTTTCAAAAAAGTATGAACTTTAGAAATTAATTACAGTTATTTTACAAGATGAAATATACATTTTTGAAACAGTTTGTTGTAAATCTGTCATGAACTGTGCTGAACTACCATCTCTGTTTGAGTGTTTGTTTACAGGTGGGTGTGTCTGGAGAGCTCAGCTGTACCAAATCAGCTCATCAGCGGTCAGGGGATTTAAGGAGCAGCAGGACACCTCACCAGTGCTAGATGATACTCAGTCTTGGGTAGTTTTTAGCCTTCCTCCTGATCTTCATAAAAGAAACTAGAATTTGTTTGTCTGCCCGCTCCTGCCCTTCAGGCAGTAACTTGCTCTGCCCTCCTGATTCCTCCAGGTTCCAGTCATCTTCTCATATTCGTTTCTGCACTCTCACCGGAACATCACCAACATCCCAGTTCTGCCGTTTGCCCCTGACCGCCAGCTCTCCGCCACTCACCGGTACACCTGCAGCTCCTCGGTCTCCCAGTACAGCCAGATCTGGCCCCCCTTTTAGAAAGACCCGGATCATCCAGGAAACTGTAAGCCTTTAACTTTTCTCATCATCATCATCATCATCATCTCACGTTGTTCCAGACTCTGACCTCTCTTTCTCTCTCAGACCCCACGGATCCTTCCCTGTCCATCGGAAACTACTACAACTGCAACATACAAAATAAATTATTTTTTACCTTCCAACTCTTTGTGGTGATTCTTCATGTCGTGGGTTAAGAAATTGCCCTCAGACATGACAAAATCTGCTGTGATTAGTTGACTTTGATGTACAAAAGAACCAAAGATGCAGCAACTGATGTTTGTTTTGGAAACTAGCAGTTAGAACACAACTCGTCATCTAAAACCGATAAGACACATTCAGACTGGGAATGAGAACCTGAGCCTTTGTTCACGCTAATAGATAAAATTAGCCAAAAAAACAACAAACAGGAAAAAAATGTCTCTGTTTGTAAATCAGCAAACTGATTTTATTGAGAGGAAAATAAGTTTATAAGTGGTTTTGGTGCATCTGTAGCCAGATTCTGACTGGGATGCACCTGCTGGTGACAAATTGCAAACAGTATCTGTGAAGGACCTTCAAAAATATCTCAAAAGGGTTTTCAATTTTCTCAGTAAAAAGAATGAATGATCCCCTAAACTTGTAACATCACTCTCACATCACTGAGGAGGATTTCTGTCCCATCTTCTGTACAGAATAGTCTGAACTCAGCCCCATTAAAGGCATTTTCAGGAGGAACGGCAATTTTAGGGTCAGAGAGCAAAAAAATTGAGCATCTGCTCTCTAGATTATAATAACTCGTCCAGATCCTGAACAGCTAAACAACCCCAGAACATCACACTGCCTCCACCGTGTTTGTCTAGTTGATTTCAGATGTAACAGGACACACACCTTCAAGAAGGTACAGCTCATCAATTCACAGACATTTTCCTTCAAGTCAGGAAACCCTTGTGTTCTTTTTGGTCAGCAGAGGATCTTGCCTTGGATCTCCCACAATGCCACATTTTCCCACCTTTTTTTTCTTGATGAATCATGAACTTTGACCTTAACTTAAATCACCCGAGTCCAGCAGGCTTTAGATGTTGATCTGCCTTCTTTTGTTCTTGAATTTCCTTACAACAGGACACGATGGTGTTGCTTTTTGAGATCTTGCAACATATTCATGGTGTTAAACATTCTGTTGAAGTTATTTCTTAATTCTAATGATTTAAGACTTAAATCAAGCCTGGGTGTGGCTCATGACACTTAACCTGGATGTAATTAATCCCAGTTAATTCATGATTGACCAATGAGGGCAGTTTCTTTATCACAGAAGGCCAGGTTGGTTTGGAAAGCTGGACTACTGCGTATGTGTTGATGAAGATGCGTTTTAATGCTAAGAAGGTGCTTATTTTTGACAGGTCGCAAAAGCAACTGTAGGTTTTGTGGGAAAATACGTCGAGGACTCCAAAATCTCATCTCACCAAATTGATGTCATCAAACAGACAAGTAGAAGAAGAAGAGCATGGCTGTAAGGGAACTTCACATGCTTCTTCCAGGACAAAAGAAAGAGACTACCACTACAAATC
Source organism: Nothobranchius furzeri (assembly GCF_043380555.1). Taxonomy (NCBI): domain Eukaryota; kingdom Metazoa; phylum Chordata; class Actinopteri; order Cyprinodontiformes; family Nothobranchiidae; genus Nothobranchius; species Nothobranchius furzeri. The sequence continues at coordinate 4,514,392 of NC_091744.1, read as the reverse complement.
TGGCCATGTGGAAAGTGGCAAACCCAACTGGAGTCAACACAGGGTGAGCAACTATGCTTGTTTTTTGTGCAGCCTTCAGGTGCATCAACCGGCACACTTTTGTAAACCGATCACGTGGGATTTCTATAGACTTTTCTAGCCTATTTGTTGGGATCTTATATTTTTATTTATTTAAATTAATTTTGTTTAATTAGATTTATATTTTAATTACCATGACATACCAAAATAGAATAGTTTTTATTAATCACAGTGGGAATGCACCTCCAAATCTGAGACCATGGTTCTCGACCGGGAAAGGGTGGCTTGCCAACTCCGGGTCGGGGGAGAGGTCCTACCTCAAGTGGAGGAGTTTAAGTATCTCGGGGTCTTGTTCACGAGTGAGGGTAGGAGGGATTGGGAGATCGACAGGTGGATTGGTTCGGCGTCTGCAGTGATGCGGACGCTGAGCCGATCTGTCGTGGTGAAGAGGGAGCTGAGCCAGAAAGCCAGGCTCTCGATTTACCGGTCGATCTACGTCCCAATCCTCACCTATGGTCATGAGCTTTGGGTAATGACCGAAAGAATGAGATCGCGGATACAAGCGGCCGAAATGAGTTTCCTCCGTAGGGTGGCCGGGCTCAGCCTTAGAGATAGGGTGAGGAGCTCGGACATTCGGGAGGGACTCAGAGTAGAGCCGCTGCTCCTCCGGATCGAAAGGAGCCAGTTGAGGTGGTTTGGGCATCTGGTCAGGATGCCTCCTGGACGCCTCCCCGGGGAGGTGTTTCGGGCATGTCCTGCCGGCAGGAGGCCCCCAGGTCGACCCAGGACACGTTGGAGAGGTTACATCTCCAATCTGGTCTGGGAACGCCTTGGGGTCCTGCCGGAGGAGCTGGTGGACAAAGCCGGGGAGAGGACGGCCTGGAGCTCCCTAGTTGGGATGCTGCCCCCGCGACCCGGACCCGGATAAGCGGAGGAAGACGACGACGACGACGACGGAATGCAAGTCTGTTCCATTTGACAGTTTTCTTTGACCAAGGAAGGACAGTGTCCTCATGAGCAAGGCACCTGGCCTTGCAAGACATCGCCTTGTGCAGGTGCCTTGACATTGAGAAACACCCTTAGGCTCCCAATTGTCTTCCTTATTTCTGACCTGTCAATGAATCTCTTAGATCCTTGCCCCCTACTGGCCTGGAGTGGTAATTCAGATTTTTCTTTTGAATTTTCTGAAATGTGTCTGGATAGAAGACAAACATAGATATTTAAAAGAACTAACTGGAACCGTGTGGAAAAGGCCTAAAGTAGACTCATTTTTTTACATTGTGTTGTTGTTGCAGTGTTATTTGATACCCCATCATTATGTAGAAGCAAAGCTGCTTAATATGCACATTGAACATGTTACACGCTGTTATTTGTTTTCAGTTTCATCCTGTTCCCTCATCCCCGTCCCTCTGACTCAGTGGCTTTCACGTCAACATGCAGCAGTGATAGCATTAGGCGGATGCGCTTGCTGACAGCCTATTGGAAGAAGCCAGCTGTTAAAAGGCTGCACAGCCCCCTTAACACACACACACACACACACACACACACACACACACACACATGCACGCACGCACGCACGCACGCACGCACACACACACACACACATTAACCTCTGAAAATCAGGGCACGGATCATCAGGTTAGAGTGCACATCCATCTCCAGGCCTCTGTGTCTTACATGGTGGTCGAGTGAAGCTTCCATTCAAGCGAATGAAGATAAAATATCAGCAGCTTCAGATCTGATGCGTGACAAGCAGACGTTTGGATGATGTCATCTTGATTTGCAGATGAGTGGATGGACAGAAGTGAGTGTGGAACGGTGGGTGGGCCTGTGTTTTGAACACGTACTGTAGGTGGCGGAGGTGAGCAGGTCGTGACGATGATGAAGGCTTGCTGAAGCACCCACGTACAGCAGCTCTGTCTTTATGTTGTCTGAGTGACATCCGCCCATTTGAGGTGGCTGAAATATACATGAATGTTCCCACTGATGAGTCAGTTGTTTGCTCCGAACTTCGTGGAGCTCTGCAGGGGGTCCGCACTTGTCGCCTAAATTAAACTTCACACCATCCGAGAACATATTACTGAAAAATACTTTAGGAACAGTTCTCTCCTAGTCGGTTGTCAGCTTCTCTTTGTGCGGAAAGCAGAGGTGTCATTTCAAATTGAGTCTCAGTCTCATTAACGGCGGTTGGCTAGCTGTCAGCCCTCTGGGCCTGACTGGAGCCACACTACAACACCGAGCAGCGGATATTTCCCTGGAAAATAATTTGTCCAGACAAATCTATTTTCCAGGAGCTCATTATGATTGAGAGCAATCAGCTCTCATCGTCCCGGAGACCACACAGTATTATGCGACGTGATTATTGGACCTTTGAGGTAATTCGCTCTGGTCAAAGGGAGCAGAAGATAAAGGATTTAACATTCAAGTGTCTTTGCTTGCTGAATTCACAAATACGTCTTTTCACAACTCGGACAGAAACATTAGTATTTGATGCGTAAAAAAAGGAGATGTCATGATGCACTTAGTTGAGAAACATAAAAACATGAGAGATTATTATTAGAATTATTTCTCTGACTGCATAAAATAACAAAAGATCCACAGTTTTCTTGTGCTTATACAGCTTTGGAGAACTCTTTACAAGGTGTTTGTCACTCATCCATTCACACAGACTCATACTGAGCTTTCACTCTGAAGTACTTTTGTAAATTCTCATTTAGATCTGTAAGTATATCAGAGGCAGTGGAAGAAACACGATTCTGCATGTTTCTTTGGTGCATTGGTGGAGGGATCCTGCTCCACCACTGGGCTAAAATCCCCCAGGTGCTCTCCCTGCTCCCCCCAAAAAATTACACCCATGGTGCAAAGGACGGTCGTCTCAGCCTAAAGCCTGATTCACACCGCGTACGGAACGGATCCGTATGGCGGACTGTCGCTCACATTGACTTCAGTTTGTGTTCTGAACGTGTCCTTAAATCTACTCCCACAAGAACACCAAATGATTAGAAGTTTGGTTTAATATGTTTAAAGTTGTACCTACAAAAATATAATTTACTATCATACACTGAACTGACATTGCCATCACTAGTAATGTCCTTGTGCAAGACACTTAACCCTCATTGCCTGCCAGGGGTGGTCAGTTGGGCTAGTGGCGCCAATGTTCAGCAACCTCGCACCTGTCAGTGCGTTCCAGGGCAGCTGTGGCTACGCTGTAGCTCATCATCACCAGTGTGTGAATGTGTGTCTGAATTTGAGTTGTGAAGCGCCGTGGGGGGCTGTAGAATCCTAAGAAGGCGCTATGCAAATACAGGCCTTTCAAAACAAAAGCCATCAAAAACAATGAAACACATGTTTTATTTAGAAATACATCAGATGCACCTTGCTGTTCCACAGCTCACTTCCTGACTGGCTCATGTCATTTCTTTCATTTCATGACAATCCGGATACGGCATCTAGAAAAACTGGACTCCTTGTGGAAACTTTTAAGAGCTCCACATCTGGATTTGCAACACACCACATCCACCAAACAATCATGGACGTGTAGATTATGTCTATGTTGTCTCTGTCGGTCCAAGACCTATTTGGGACTTCTAAAGATCGTGCAGATTAGGTTCACATTTTGAAAGTCTAACTTTTACCCCACTTGGACACAAAACATTTGTAACAATGTCTTTCTCAGAAGAAGAGGGTTAGAGGTCATCAATCAGAGCTGCTGCTCCTCCTTTTCTAAATCAAATGGGCTTTTTTTTAACTTGGTTCACCCTGGTTCCAAGGTGTTTCCACTGGTAACAAATCCCAGATTGTCACCCCTTTTTAGTACTTGCTCCAATGTTGTTTGAATCTTACCGAGCCGGGGAGAAAGCATCACGTCAAAGACTTTCAGTCACTGACTAAGTAGGGGGTGGAGTCACTGGTTGCTCCAGAGTTTTCCTCCTCACTGCCCACAGTCTTTACCTGATCTTTTCTTTTCTGAGTCTGACGAAAAGACACATACTGAGCAGAATGTTCAATATCACTACCATGTCCTCCATCGTTCTGTTGTGTTGTGGTTTTGCATCCTCCGTTATAACTGTTTCTCAGTTGTAATGGGAAACCACCCAGACTGTGCAGAGTAGAGCCGAGCTGCGCTGAGAAGTGGAAAACAGCCACAAAGTATTTTGGACATCTGGGAAAAGCAGACCCAGAACCCACTGTTGGGATTTTCCTCTCAGCCTGGGAACACCCCTGGATCTACCTGGAGGATCTGGAGACTGCCCTGGAAGAGGGATATCTGGGCCTCCTTCTTGGATCTACTGCCACCACAGCCTGACTTTGGATAGTGGAATTTTGGTGGCTGAATGATTATATCTAATGAAATTTAAATCCAGTAATGTAATAAAACAAAAACACATATATATTTGTCACTGGGGAGTCATCAACATTATGACCACCTGATCAACATTTTTTTGGAATATGTGATATTTGTTTATGTAGTTTGTGGTATTATTGACTTTTATGCCATACATTTTTATTAGGGTGAAATGTGTGCATGTTACACAAACTCCAACCTTCCAGGGAGGAGAATTAACAGTTTATTGACCCAATGGAGTAATCTCACATGAATGTATCCTGATTTAACCTGATTTACTTACCCGATTTAAAGTGACAATGTGTAGTTTTTTTACTGTTAATCTCTGGAAATATAATGTAACATGTGTGTAACACAACCATAAAAATCTGTTCTAAAAACATGGGACTGGGTCTAAGTCTCTGGGCGACGCCATGTTAGATGCCATGTTTCCTTCTATGGGAACCCATGAAGACAAAAAGCATTTACTGATTTGTGACAAACAGTTCCAGAACTTTCCCAGTTCATAAACATTGTTGTTTTATTTACCAGTTCACTTGTTGCCAGTGATGAAAGGGAGTCTGATGTGCTTGTCATTTTGCTGGAGGTTGTGCACCCAGGGATTTTTGATCCTAATGGCCAACCGTGGGTAAGGTCTTACTTGAAAACAAAAATACTGCTTGCTCGTAATGATTTAGGTATCGCCAGTGAGAATACACACTGTCACTTTAAAATGTTCAAACAGCTAGATAAACAACAACTATACTTTAAACACAATGGGGTCTCAAACTGGCTGATAACCCGAAACACCTGGGAGACATGTCGTTGTTCACTACGTTTACTTTTCTTCATTAATACGTAACATGGTCTATTACTCCACTAGGTAACAGCTGCCACGTAACCGAAGAGACAGCTGTGTGTGTGTGTGTGTGTGTGTGTGTGCTCTGGACAAATAGCTTTGTTCATTGAGTTCTAAGTGTTTGAAAACTGACACGTTTAGAAGAGAGAGAGAGGATTGAAAACAAAAGACGGTTTAATTAAATGGTACAAAAGTGTGAAGGTGAAATCTTAAAGTCTTGTTTTTTTTTCAGCTTCAGTGTAAAAAAACCAGTAAAGAAATGTTTTTGTTTCTTAAACGTTGTTGATCCCTTGGGGATTTTATATCTCTGCATTTGACTCATCATCAGCATGTGTTCCTTTTCCGGGAACAGACGAGGATGGAACCTCAAATATTTAATGGCTTTGTCAATTAAATCTGCTAACTATTATTATTATTATTATTATTATTGTTGCTATTATTATGTTGTTGTTGTTGTTGTTATTATTATTATTATTATTGTTGTTGTTGTTATTATTATTGTGGATGCTCGATATTGGCTTAATTTCTGCTTTCTGTCTGCTTTACTAATGCATTACATAATATGGTTAAACAATTGTTAATACTTTTAAATAGTTAATTAATGCTTAACAAGTCACCAAGTAAGGTTACTAAAGGGACCCTTATTGTAAAATGTTACCATATCCTTGTTGGCAAAGACTTTCCCTGAAAATTAATCTCACACTATTGATTATTAATGAGAATAATCCATTCCCACGATCCCTCAGAAAGACAGAATTTCCTTCTGGAGTAAAAACCAACTAACTAAATAAATAAACAAACAAACAAAGTCCAAGTATACATATACACTTGTCACACATCACTACTAAGTTGGAAGCTGAAATGTCAGAGAGATGTTTGGCAGAGCAATCACTCCAAAATCGCTGCAGGAGACCAAAACCTCCTTGAGCTCATTTGCAGCCCTGAGTGCACTGATCACTTTGCAATAATCACAGTTGGAGTCTTTGTCATGGAAATCCCCGTCGCACTGCTGTTGACTGACAGCTGACAAGAATACATGTATGGTGACACGGGGACGGTAAAACGAGTGCGAGCTGGAGAGAGTTGCTGTAATGACTGTCTAGTGTGTGTTGATGGACAGGCCAGTGGGCGTTTGAAGGAGATTATACCTAAGCACTCGGCTGGTTCATCCTTGCAGCTTTTAATGACTGGGATGTAATGAAAGCAGCTGCTTCATAAATTTGGCGAAGTGTTTTTCCAAGTGAGTCTTTCTTTCTCTGGATGTGTAACTGCAGCTTGATCGTTTTTGTTTTTTAGGCTGCATTCATTTCAAAAATTCACTTTAACTAAACTTGCACCCTAAATGAACAATCGCTTCAGTCCTCCGGGAAGTAGCGCTGTGAAGGTGCAGATATTTAACCGACGTCATGAATCACCTTCACTTTTCAAGTGGGTGAAAAAACAAATGCATTTATGGCTGCTGCAGAAACATGAGGATCCAGACCCGCCGGATGAATCGTTCATTCTGGGGTAATAAAATAAAACAAAACTCTTATTTTTAGGTGTTACAATTTCTATCGCCAAATATGTACAAACGTTTTTAATAATTATTGCATTTGATGCAACTTTAGTCTTTTGCTTCAACACTTTGGTTTATCCTGTTTATTTTCATTTGTATATTTATTTTTGTGGACACAAAGCTTGTTTATGCAGCCATTTTGTAACGAGCAGACAGCTTGCTTGGTTGTGGGTCTGACCCTCCATAAATCGCCTTTGGAGGGCCGGCCTCTTATCTTGGGCTCTTCTGGATGTCTTCTACTAAAACCAACCTTTTACCTTGTTATCAGTGTTGTGATTTGATTTAATCACATAAACAGTAAATATTTATTTCAAATAATCTTTTGTCAAGTTTTAAGTCACTTTGTTTAACCCTAATTCTATTTTACATTATGTTCAAAATCATTGTTAATATTTAAAAACAAAGCAGCAGTGCTTACAGTCTATACCTTTAATCCTCAACTCTACCTGTTACTGAAGGTCGATGGAGCAAGCGCAAGAAAATTTGTCCAGCACCCTCAATTAACTCGAAAAGCCAAGCTTCTAGAATGAGGACTAAGATCCGTCAGTCCAGACTTTTCTTGGGGGGTACAGATTCCCAGAGCCAAAGGAGGTTTTAGATTCTTGTTCCAGAACTCCCTACAACCAAATGGGGTTCTTTTGCATGTACTAAAGGTTTTCTGTCACACATGCTGCAAAGGACAAGAGAAAAGATATGTTGTTCTGGCCCGAATGTGGCTCAGATCTTTTAATCTTTTAGAGAGGTCAGCAGAGGGACCCAAACGAGCTGACAGGCGGTCAGGAGTGATCAAAGATGATCAGTCTTCTCCTCTGGTCGATCGCCCCCAACTCGTCTCTGTACCCCTTTTTTATACAGACATTAGGTTCCACCTTATGGGTGACCTCTTAATAATTTTATTCTGAATAATTATGCATTTTCACTTAGTGAACCCTTATAGGGGAGGAGAGGCTTAAGGCTCGTGTTTAACATTATCTGCAGAGAACCTCAGAGAGTGCAATACATCCTCAGGCCTATTCTGTAGGAGTGACAGTGGTAAGGCCAAAAGGCACCAGCTTCTCTGTTTTGTCGAGCTCAGGCTCTCGTTCACACTGGTAACTTCTCCTTTTAGGGATTTACACATGTATCTAACACAGCCTTCAGTGGTATAAAGAATAAAAAACAACTTTTTAACTATAAAAGACATTCTTCTCACTCTGAGTACAAATGAACAAACTGTGTGTGATATATGTGTGTGTCCATTTGTAATTTAACACAGACTCATTAGCACAGAGAGAATCTTCTCACATTTATGATTTACTTTCCCTCAGGTGTTCAGTCAGCACCCGCACCAGTTTTCCATCCATATCACCAGATGCTTCTCATTAATCACTCCTCCCTGCATAAATAATTCTCAGTTTCTTCCTCCTGTTTGCTTTGATTTGTTAAGTTCCCTGTTCGGTCCTTAATGTTGCTTTTGTGAAGTCCTTCCACTTTAACTTGATTTAAGTCTTTTCTTTACTTTGCTCTTACACTTTGCTGTCCTATGCCCTCCTCTCTGGTCTCCCTTTAAAATCACTCAACAAGTTACAGTTAGTCCAAAATTCAGCTGCCCGGATAATCACCAAGACCTCCACTTTTGATCACATTACCCCTGTCCTGCAACAACTTCACTGGCTCCCTGTCAAATACAGAATTAACTATAAGATACTTCTTCATGCCTTTAAAACCATCCATAATCTCGCTCCCCCATATCTTTCTAATCTCCTCCACATGGTAACTCCCACTCGCTCTCTCCGATCATCATCTTCACCTTCCCTGTCGGTTCCTTGCACTCGTCTCTCTACTATGGGAGCCAGAGCTTTCAGCCACTCAGCTCCAGAACTCTGGAACACTCTACCGCCTGACCTCTGCAATATAAACTCCTTCTCAACCTTCAAGTCTCAACTCAAAACTCACATGTTCCGCCTGGCTTAGTCATTGTAACTGTCCTCCTTCCATCTACTCTTTTTAGTCTATTATCCATCGCACTGCTCCGACTCTACCTTTGGGAATTACTTTTAGCATTTATTTCTTGTTGTTTGTATTGCTTGCTTGTTATATTTTGTCCTATACAGTGACCTTGAGAGCTTTGAAAGGCGCTTGAAATAAAAAGTATTATTATTATTACTGTTTGCCTCAGCTCGGCAACAGTCGGTTTTACATTAAAGAACAAATTGCAGGTTATAGACTCCCATGAACCAATGTTTAGAGAAATATAATAGAAAGTCGTTAAAAAATTTTTTTTACACATACATAAATTCTTTAGGCTTTTAGAGTCATTTTTGTGAGAAAAACGTTTATTTTTCGCCAAACCAAGTGAGGTCAGCTGAGGGAGTCCTGTTAGCTTAATCCAGAGAACCATATGGATTCTAATGCCGTCTCGGACACAGAGGAAACTTTAAATGTTAATAATTCTACTTGTGATGGACCTAAACCATAAAGTTATGAGATTGCTGCACGCCCCAGAGAGCAGAGACAAACCAGAGGGAGAAACAATCGGCCAAAGCAGAGAGATTGTGTTGCGATGTGAGGAGAAGCAGCGGGGCAGCAGCAGGTGAGTTAACGATGTTGGCTTAAACTCGTGAGCTAACATCACAATATTGTACAGATTACTATCATATACCAGACAATTAAAATAGTATCGGTCAGTTAATTTAATATTAATACTAATGAGCGTCTCTCAGCTGTCTCATACTTGCTAATATCCGTTCACGTAACGTAGTTTAGCGCTTAGAGAGAGGGAGAGAGACACCTGTCATCCGGTTCTGGAGCTCATGCGGGCTTCTGTGAGCTGGATCCGACCCAGACACCAGCTCGACTGGCTCACTGGTATTTTTAAAAGCCGCGCATCCTCTCCTGGAGGTCTGCGGCGGTTCTGATCCGGTTCTGACCCATAAACCAGCTCGACTGGCCAGCTGAGCAGCTCTTCTGGTGGTCGGTTCTTACCAGGTTCTGACGGTGATCTGAGCTCCATAAATCCGCATTTAAGTTTTCAAACCCCGCCACGGTTCTCCAGAGTCCAGCATGGACCTCCCTGACCCGGTACCGACCGATGCGGGCTACAGAAATCCCGTCTTTTCAGCTGCACAAAACAACCTCAGGTAGAGGCATTGTTTAGTTGGAAACCCGTGGACTCGATGTCCAGACTGGCTGGAGTTGGTACAGCCTTCACAAAATGAAACAAAGCCCTCTTTTTGATAAACTTTCGTTTATCAAAAAGAACACAATCCAGTAAACACACACACTGACTGGATAACATGACCTCTCTACCCTAAAACTACCCACCCTCCACACTGAGCTGAGGCAGCGCCTAGCTTCTAACTCCCTTTGGGTACGTCAGAGGTTCAGATTTAGATAAAGAGCCTTTTTAAAAGCTCTGCTGAGAAAGGCCATTTTTTACTCCAAAAACTGTGCCATTATATATTTTAAAACAAAACATCAACAATATGCATTTCTAATAGTATTTTTTGGACAGCATTTTATATGGATAAGAACAGTTTTTTTTACTGCAATTTGTTCTTTAAGCTGAATCTGAAAAGTAAATTTTCCTCTTTTATTCATGCTTGATGAAAATTTCTGCAAACTGTTAATAATGTTATCAGTTTATAAAAAACTGTTTGTTTGATTTTTTTATGCAATAATGTAGGGCATCTTATTTTAAACGTCAAAAACTTGAAAAGGCCATTTTAGTCTCAAATTCACATAAAACCATTTCTAGCTGTAAAGCATCCAGATGTAATATTAGGGTTAGTACTATCATCCTATCTAGGCCCATGTATGTCTACTGCCCTCTGGTGGAGGATCTACAAGTGGTAGGGGTCAATTATATTTCTTTATTACGGTCATATGATTATAGAATAAAATAAAACAAGTTATTCAATAGTTGTCATAAGAAAAATGAGCAATAATTTGTTCAGCTTTTAGAAAAATTGAATTGTTAGAAATTCTTGGGGTGTCAGGCCTATTACATCCTTGTTGGCAGAGGCTATCCCAGAATTTGTTATTTAATTTTTTTAAAATAATAAAATCCTTGTAAACCAGCAAGTAAGTTGAGTCCCATTTTTGTTCATGTATCACAGCTAAGTTTAATTTAAACTTTTTTGTCGCACTGTTTTGGTTGCTAGGTGACAAGACAGATGCTGAAGTAGCAGCAGTGATGAAGAAGCTGAGGAAGAACCAGACCTACGTGGACCAGTGAGCAAACAGGGTACTGGTTCTTGGGGACCAGGATTAGACCCCACTGGTTTAGAGGAATGTTTTAGTTTCTGCCTGACGCAGGACAAAGCAATGCAAGATGCAGGAGTCATGCAACTTTACTCTAATAAAAAATCGCTTTTCCCCAAACAGCTCAGCAGGACTGTCATCTAATTATTTCTTAAAAGACCAGAGTTACTAGGAAAATTGTCTAATGACAATTGTTGTCCATTAATATATATATATATATATATATATATATATATATATCACATTAACTGACTCAAAAGTGCAAAGTTGCAGCTGAATGCTTCAGCACTGAGAAACTAGTTTGCTCGAAGGAAAGAAACCGCAGTTATTCCTGCCAATGGAGTTGAAGTTATAAAGTCCGGCCTGTTACACTAAATCTTTGATTTGCTTGAAAATGCAAATCAAAGTCTTGCCTGATTAATTCATGAGCCAACATTTAAAAACTGAGCTTCTATATAAAAAGATAAAGTGAAGCAGCAGTGGGAGACACAAACCCAGTCTTACACTTATTTGTTTTATCATCTGCGAACCTTTCTGACCTAAAAGCTACGCTCACCAGCATTACTTTCTGCTGGATTGACCCTCAGTATTGGCAACCATTCATGCCAACATGATTGGTTATGTATACAAATTTCTGAGGTTTCCTAAGTGGACGCAAATTTGTTTACAAATATTATTGAACATCTGACAGTGTTAGTCAATAATGGGGAAACATTCTCAAACATAAACTGCTGCTGATGAACTTAAAGCTGCAATGGGAAATTTAGAAAACAAAGGATCTCAAAACATTGTTTTCATCACTCTTAATATCATTCTAACAAAATATAGCTATGAAGACATTGTGGAAATTAAAAAAAAGATAAATATTAATTAAGTGGTTGTCTTGTGTTTGTCTAAAAACCTAAAAGCCAATAACACATTTTAGACCGAAAGCAACCATTAGACTCACCAAACCACTGCACTTCCCTGGGTGATCCACTCATCATACGCTCACGTATTTAGCAGCAGAACACTACCATGGTTGGGGATCCGGGTGAGATCTGGGGTGTCTGGGCTCCAGAGTCCAGTGGGGGGGTGCTAGACTAGGTGGCGAGTGAGCGTGGCAGTGGGGTCCCCAGGCGAGCAATTGACCAGAGGACCAAGCGATATGGGGTTCATGGGTGCAGAGGCAAGAATGGCCTAGAGCAGGGCAATTCAATTCCGGGCCTTGAGGGCCGGTATACAGCTCATTTTTGTTGCTTCTGTAGTCCAACAGCCTAGACTCAGTGGTTAAATCACCTGTACAGCAGCTCATCAAGCTCTGCAGAAGCCTGTTAATCACCTGCTGACTGAAATCACGTGTTATGCAGTGCAGTGCAATGATTGGTTACGTCTCTAGGGGTTTGCACTATAACTGAACGTTGAAAACAAGCAAAGAAAGTCTGACTCTGCCGTTCAAGTCTTTCCACATTAGACCCATTTACCAGTTTGTCATTTCACCATGAATGATTTCACCAAATAATACCCATTTAAACTGAGGTAATCTAATGTATTGGTTTGGTCAGTGTAGATTGATCATATGTGACCATTGCAGGCAACAAGCAAACAATCCAACCTATGATTACAATTCAATAATCCTGATTGACTTGTGAAAGTAAAACCCATCCCTGATTTCCCCACTGACAAGGAAACATATAAAGTCCAACTGATCTCTTACTGAAGAAGGTTGATGGGGGGAGACTGTTGGCTGTCTCAGCTGACACTACTATGGACTTGCATGTCCTGTGCAGGTCCCCAGTCGGAATCACTGGCTTAATACAAAGAGACAGCCATAGACAAACACACACTGCCAGTATTTCTTTTTATCATTCGTTGATCTGAGGTGCACATCTGCTCACAGGAAAACCTAAATGGACACAGAATTTTTTTTTTGAAAAAACTGCACACGGACAGTCAAGGAAAATTTGTTTTCAGACCCTTTAGGATGTGAAGGACTAGAGGGCTGTGCAAAATTAAACCTGAGCACCATCAGTCAACAAAAATCAGGCCTGGAAGAAAGAAAAAATAAAGTTGTCATAGCAACCAAGGGCTTTGTCCAATTACTTTTTCTGTTTATTGTGAGTCTCTGGGTGCTTGGAAATGGTTGAGACCAGGGTTGTTCATTCTAAAGGCACTAAACTTGGTCTTGTATTGTTGAGCAGATTTATTACAAGATTAAGAGAATAATCCTAATGTGGCTCCTCAATATTACCACTGTTGCAGTAGTCGTTCGCGTTAAAAGTGTGTTCACGTTCATCCTAAGATTCTGTCAGAAATTCTACTTCTTTTCTCCTCAGACTCTCATTTCTGAAAAGAATAAAAAATTGCATTAAAAAAGCAGCATTTATTGCATAATAAGACATGAGCAAAATATACAAATAACTCAGAAAGATACAGAAAGAGTTCAAGCCTTGAGATTTTCTTAATTTTTAAAAACTTTTTAAAACAATCTAGGCTTAATGGAAATCTGCCTATAATATTTTAAATCCAAAATATAAGTGTAAAGTAACACCTGAAAAATGGGTCTGAAAACGTTGCAACACTGCTAGCTGCTAACGTGCTAATGATGTAGCAAGTTTGCAACACCACTACCATTTGAACAAGGATTAAATGTTTTTATACAAATGTACTTTTTGCAGTTTAAAAATAAAACTGGGATGTATAAAAACACTATGAATTGTTTTTAATGCTAGGGGTTATGTGATGTATCTTCCTAGATATAAAGGTCACAGAGAAAAACTGCATGTGGTTGCATAGTCTGGCAAGCCATCCCATATATGTGGATATGTAGTCTGGTCTTGATCCATTGATGGCCCAAAGTCGTGGGGTTGGATCTACGGTTGTCTTTCAGACCATCTCTGCATGCTATTAGACAACAAACAATGTGACATACTCACGACTATGGATGCCTGTCAACGGGGCAGTCTGCTCAAAAAACAGTACAACTAGTCCACTAAAGAGTCCAAAGTTGATGCCAAAGCCATTCAAAACAAGCCGTCTTCATCCTAGTTTCAGTCACAGTAACACCCCGCCCACCTCACTGATAGAGCCCTGTTATTGGCCTACCACATCAGAGAGCTGTTATTGGCCTGCTACAGTTGTTAGTCTACTGGGCAGTCCGCCATTACGAGAAGAAGAAGAAGAAAATACAGTTATTCTAAATAAAATTTAATTCCTTTATCTGCTCATGATTCAAAGAAAGGCCCAAGTCTAAAGCCGTTTCAAACAAGTCATCGCCATCTTCGTTTATCTCATTTGCAGAAACATACCGGCCACCTGACTAATAGAGCTCTGTGATTGGCCAGCCACAAGACTGGCGAGGCTACGGAGGTTCTAATGGAGCATGGCTAGTTTGACATGCAAAGCAAAATCATTTTGCAAATGACTGTCTAGGTTCTATGATTGTGTTGTATTGATCAGGCTCCAAACCCATCCAACCCAGCCGGTGATTTCACCCTGGACTAGTTACTGGAAGGATTCTGCAAAGTTTCAGCTATGACCTACACTTTGATGGCTTTGATGGGGTTATAATCCAGACATGAGACCAGCATGGCCAGAGCTGCTTCGACCTCACATCGAGTTTACGATACCACCACATTGCACCCAGGTTCCTGATAGGCCGCTACTGTGACAATAATCCACCCATGGGGACCCACAGCAGTCTTAATGCACACCTGATGACCTCATCAAGGTTCTTTAGAGACGATCAACTTCTGGTTGGCTTTTTTCATACCTAAGTCTTCATCTAGTGTGAAGGAACATTGAACTCTTCCAGTGACTTTGTTCTTGCTTCACTGATCTGTTCTCCTTCTGCTGCTTTGTGTTCCTAATTTAAGTGTCAGTTAGCTGTGAGACAAAACATCAAGCAAATGCAAAAATGCATTTGTCTAAGCCATTCCACGTGTCATTCCACATCACGAACAAGTGAAGTTATTATCTACATGACTCATCCACTCTCACACCCCTCTGCTTAGTGTTCAGACTCTGTTTTTGCATAGGTGCTTACAATAAATACAGCATGGCCAGAAGCTGTCACATCATGACCAAGTAAGTATGAATAATTCAGAAGGATATTGTTTTGTGTGCCGTTTAAACCATTCTGTGAAACAAAAAGCAGAAGAGGAAGCTTGCAAATCCCAGACAAAGAATCACATTAGAGGTAATTATCTGTATCATGGAAAGTTGGAAGAGGTGTGTCAGTGGGCCTGAATCCAAATGATGAGGATTATCTAATATGTAGGCGTTATCGAGATGTAGATCCTATTTGTATCATGGCAGACAGATGGAAGGAAATGTTGGTAGAAATGCAATAAGGAGAGAGTGGAAAAAAAAAATAGAAATGGAAGGACAGGAGCAGCGGACATGCAAAAAGTACAAGTTCCAGGATGAATTCATAACAAAAACAGCTCACTGAAATCAGAGACAAACATCCGCAATCATCAGGTTTAAATGAAGGAATCTTAGTACATCGACTTTATTTCATCTACATGCTAAATCCTGTTCTTTTTAGTGATAAAATCCATCTCACAGCCAGACTGTGCTCAGATTGCCATCCTCTCATGTACCTTTTTAAAATTTGTGTTTGTTTTTTTTGTCAAAGCAGATGTGATTCTGCCCTTTCCCAGCAATGAGAGTAATTGTATTTTACAGAGACAAAAGCTTCATCTTTCATATCAGTGCCACTTGTAAATTAGTCTGCGGCCCAGGCACAGAAAATGGACCGGATAGCCCATATTTATGAGGGAATTGGGTTATGCGGCTGACAAACAGAAATGGGAGAAACCCACCGGTATTCTCTTTGGAACATTCCCAGCAAATTAGAGGGCAGACAACAAGAAGCGTGTCTAAAAAAACATGGGTCAAAGAACCTGGATCTGGGGTGCATACGTTACAATAATCTAAACAAAACTACACAACAAAAACAAATAGATTTCTGTGAAACATCAACACAAAGTGGAAAATGTGGACTTTGAGATGTTTGATTGCCTTCTTTTTGTGATTTTGTTGCTTTAGAGATGAAACAAATTCCCTTCTGCAGCCCTCCACCACAAAGCACTTGCTGACAAATTGGGTTTAATGTTGCCTATAGGATTTGTAAGACTTTGAGCAATGAGACATGCCACATAATTGCTTAGAAGACATCTTTTGTTGGATTTGGAGAGAAGAAGTGGTTATCCTGCAGAATTAAAGCAATTACATTTTATATGAAGTGTTCTTCTGTAAAAACAGATAATAGCCATTTTTTGATGCAAATTGTATTTTTGGTCTGGGAAAGGAAACTGGAATTCATGAAAAAAAAAACACACATGCATGGGGAGAACATGCTAACTCCACGCAGAAAGGTTGCACAGGTGAGATTCGAACCAGCAACCTTCTTTCAGTGAGGCAGCAGCACAATAAACTGCACCACCATGCAGCCCTTTTAAGCCTCTTTTAGACAACAAATTTGCCGCAACGCCGAGCTGGCATCAGGGAGCCTTAGGTCATTTATAAGTGGTCAGACCGTGGCGGTAATGAGGCACAATCATGTCCTTTTTACAAAAGAGTACACAATGGCGGTATGAAGGGGGTATGAGGGTGGCCTCTGCACTGCCGCGGACTTCTGTTTATCTTGGAAATAGCTTGCTTGTTATTGTGATTGCAGCTGCGCTCATTACGTTTATTTGACAAGCCGCTCCTAATAGGTGTCTGTCCCCCACAGTCCCTGTGCAGTCTCCGACAATGAGCTCCAGCTTTATTGGAGAGAAGCTCCTGGAGCGCTGCATCGCTCCAGTTTATCATCTCAGCTGGTTCTGTTTACAAAAGTCAAACTCATTGCCCATGTTTCAATTCAATTCAATTCAAAGATTATTAATCACGCAGGGACCCAGACCCCACCAGACAGCCACCGGGATTGATCAGGCAGACGCCAAAAAATCCTAAACCCCCTGACCCGGGAGCCACAAACACTCAGGCAGACCAAGGCACCACACCCCACACCAGGTGTGGCAGGGAGAGAGGAGACGAAGATCTATATCATCAAAAGAAGTCACAGGAGAAGAGAGGAGTCAAAGGCCCCACCTGACATATACAGTCATACACAAACACAGTCACACATTCCCTCCCTCATGCTCACACATGCACGTACAACCAAAGACTTACAAAAATGCTCGCCGGACACCAGCGTCGGCGCTCCGCACACGCACTGCACGCACAGCACGTAGGGCACCACGCCGGGGGAGGGGCACCATCAAACGCAAGCTTATGAAAAAATAATATATATGATAAAGACAGATTTCAATGAGAGGATGTGCAAAGCAAGTTAGCATGTTTACAGAGAGAAAACAATACAAAAAGGAAGGGAGATGGACCGTGTCACACCGTTCTCTCCATTCCCCCTCCCCCGCAGTACACCTGCGGAGGATGCAGCGGGCAGTCATGGCTCTGAAAAGGCTGCAGGAGTCCGGGACAGTAAAGTGACAAAAGAAAAAACAGCGGGACGATGCTGTTGCTTTGATTGCAGGTAAGACAAGTATTTTAATGGAAATAACTTTTTTATATCTATTTCTAATTCTAAACACGTGTGGTCAAGTTCAGAGGGTCGTTTGACCTAGCTTAAATTCGGACTTGTTACTGCTGTTAATTAATCTGTTTCTGGTCAAATTTTGTCGAGTTTGGCAAGCATGCTGCATTTCAGGACTTTTATTTGGTGTTTTTCGCACTCTGCTTCCGTACATTTAACATTTTGACTCTATCTGCGCGGTTTGGGCAGATTTCGTTCTCTGCTTCTCCAGTCTGTTAAAAGTATAACGCGCCACTCTGTCCCGCAGCCTCCCGTCCGCCTACCGGGCGTTCGTTAGTAGCTGAGTGAGAGAGGCTGAGAGGGAGAGAAACTCAGAGAAGCTTTAGAGCTTTTTTACTGCTGGAGAAAAAAACGTAGCAAGTCATCATCTTCCTAAATGCAGTTATTCTCTTCTGAATCAGCACTTTTTAAAAGAAGAAATAGTTAAATGCAACAAAGGGAAATATCCTTTTATTCAGCCTGTTCATGCGACTTGTATTAAAAATAAGTCTGAACGGTGTTAAAGGTTGTTCATCTAAAAATAGACCTTGAAGAGTTTGAAGAATTTTTTTGTTTTAATAAGTTCATCTTAAAACATCTTTCTCAAGTAAAATAAAGTTTCCTCTGTGAGGTCAGATAGGCCCATCGGTGCTGTTTTGAAACAGAAATAAACAAATGAATCATATTTGTCCACCCAAATACTTGATAAATATCACAAAAACAGGAAGGACAAAAACACCGTCAAGGTAAAGTAAGAAATTTTATTTTTAAATAAGCGGCTATTTGTGATTAATCATGAGTTAACATGGACATGATTTATATCATTATTAAATAGCCCATGTGGTCTATAGGCTATATAACTGAGATTTAATATGAAAAATTAGACAAACCTATTTTCTCATTACGTATTTGCTCTATGTTGACATATATTTCATAAACATTTACGGACCAAGGGGAACATTAGCTGCTGATGGTGTAATTCGAAGAAAAAAGTCCATTATGCTAACCTCCTCCCTTCGTACTCAGAATTTTCTAGTTGTGTATAAAATGTGTATATTGTGCCTCTCTAGTTCTTAATAAAGGTTAAATAGTTTTGAATTTAGTCATGTCACATGCCAGTGATTTATAAGCCAATATAAACCTATAAATAATCTATTGCAGCATTTTTTTTACCATGGTTTAAAACTTTTATCTTATTATAGAATGAATATGACAAATTATCTTTTTGTGTTTGAATGCAGGCTCAATGAAAAAGTACATTCAAGGAGGAGCTCACGCCAAAAGTTCAGATCAGCCATCCACCAGCAGTTCAAGAGCTCAAGATCAGTGTTCAGCCATCACGTCTGAACCTTCTACAACATCACCCAGCCCTGACCAGGTACTGGTAAAGTACACATACAGACCGAGCACAGCCCACAGCCAGCACTTCTGAAGGCAGAGTGAGTACTGGATCTGAAAAAGCATCTGAAAATTACATTGGAGAAACGTGCCACAACCGGTGTTTGTGGTGTGTGGATCTGTTACATAGTTCTAAATAATAACAATATGGAGTTCCTGTGTTGAGTACGTTATATTATGTAAATATCAATCCTACTTTTTGGAAATAATAAGCAGTTTGTGCATGCAAGAGAATTAAAGAGATTTTAAGGCGAAGCGCTTGCACATACTGTGTTATTGTGTTGTTTTTTCTGCGGGGGGGGGGGGGGGGGGGGGGGGGGGGGGCGCACCACAAAGCCTTTGTGCTTAGGGCACCAAAATAGCTAGCAACGGCCCTGCCGGACACCCACTCATGCTCCCCATACACACTCTATTTACTCTGGTCCCGGTACTGCTGCACATGGGGTACAACCATTACTGGTTACCAGAGTTTGACCCTTTCTGCTGTGGTGCTGATGAGCAGGCTCCCCCGCCCAACGTTGAGCACAGCACAGCAACCCAAACTTCCGCTTCCGGTCTGCAACATGATGGCGCCTGTGCTTGGCTTAGCCGCAGTCACCGGCCACTTTTTCAAACTTTTCTCCACTAACATCCTCTTTTCCACCTTGCTCCTGTCTGCGATCCTCTTCAGTAGTGTCCGTGCTACCATCTCCTATGATCGCCAGACTCTTTTGTCCTTCCGTTCGTTCACGATCGCCCAAGACGCACCGAGGACGTACCATCCTGTTTGTTTACCTGAGTGGCGCACTGGCCCGGAGCCAAACGACGGTCCCGAGCTGCGCACCTCTAGCGATGTTTGTCTGATCCCGGGAAAACGTCGGAGGAAAAGAGGTAAACGAGCAGGAATCCAGGTGAGAATAAGACTTCTCTTAAAGCGCTGTTTATCTAGTAAACATCAGCGTGATCTTCTAGCTTCTTGTCCTTTGTTTGGTGGCCTGAGCGCCACTTCTGCTTTCCCGCCAGGCCGCGTTGCAGCGTGGTTCACCCGTCCAAGTTTTTTAAGGTCGGTTTATCCTCATTCCTCAGTGGTTTCTCCTCCTGTTCCCTCCATAAGTGGTGTATAAACACCATATATCTAACCCTGCTAATTTACATCCACTAACTCCAGCTGTTTCTGTAGTTTCTGATTCCTCCACCTCACTCCGCATGGCTCTATTAAATACCCGCTCTGTTAACAATAAGTCCTTCCTGCTCAATGATCTAATTCTGTCTAAAAACCTGGATTTTCTGTTTCTGACTGAAGTTTGGCAGCAAACATCTGATTATTCTGGTCTGATTGAACTCTACCCGAGTGGTTATTCTTTTCTTAGCCAGCTCCAGGGTTCTGGTCATGGTGGAGGCCTAGCTGTTGTATTCAGAGACCATCTTCCATGTAGCTCTACAACCTCTGGTCACTTTGCTTCCTTTGAACTGCAGCTGATTAAAGTCGAGCGCGAGAACCCATTCTACTGTGCTGTGGTCTATCGCCCACCTGGTCCAAACAGTTCTTTTCTTCAGGAGTTTAGTGACTTTCTATCCTCCACTGTGAAGCTGTCCAGACTGGTGATTGTTGGTGACTTTAACATCCACGTTGATGATCCCTCTGATCACTTTGCCATGAATTTCTCCAGCCTTATGGACTCCTTCAGCTTTACCCAGCATGTTTCTGGCCCCACACACACCAGGGGGCACACTCTAGACCTTGTTTTTACCCTGGGTCTAAATGCTGACAGTGTTTGACCTGAGGACGTTTATATTTCAGATCACCATTGCATTTTCTTTAACTTGTCAGTTTCTGCATCCCCACCTCCTGCTCGCCGTATGGTTAGTTCTCGTTTCCTTAATGAGAGCACAGCTAGCAATTTTTTTGCTGCTTTTGATCCACCCTGTTCTTCTGATAATGACCCAGATTCTTTAACTTCTCAGTTTAACGAGCACTGCCTCTCCATTCTGGACAACATCTGTCCTGTCAGAACCAGATCAGTTCCTGCAGTGAACCCTACTCCCTGGTTTAATGACTGCCTTCGCAGCCTAAAGCGCTAGTGCAGAAAAATTGAGCGCTTGTGGAAGAAAACCCATCTCCACGTCCATCTGCTGCACCTAAAGGATCTTCTGACATCCATTAACTCTGCAGTCAGAGATGCAAGGGTTTCCTATTTCTCTAGCCTGGTGTCCCAGAGCAAAGGGAACCCCAAGGTGCTGTTTAACACCATCAGCAGCATCGTCTCTCCTGCCTCTCCTACAGCCTCCATCCACTCTGTTGCAGACTGTGAGAACTTTCTGTCTTTCTTTGTGGACAAAGTCGATAAGGTTAGATCTAGCTTCTCTCCTTCAGCCGTATTGCTGCGTCTCCCGACTCCAACCAGGCCCATCATCCTAGATAGCTTTGCTCCTGTTTCTTTGCCTGAGTTAACCAAACTAGTTAACTCTATGAAGACCTCTGCATGCCCCCTCGACATCTTACCCTCATCTTTGTTTAAAAGTGGTTTTCAGTCCATCGGTCCCAGCGTGCTCTCCATTATTAATGCTTCTCTGGTTTCTGGTCAGGTCTCTGCTTACTTTAAGAACACTGTAATCCACCCGCTTCTTAAAAAACCAAGTCTTGACCCCTCTCTCCATAGCAGCTTCAGACCCATCTCAAAAATTCCATTCATCTCCAAGATCTTGGAAAAGGTTGTGGCTAAATAACTCACAGCTGCTCTTGATGAACATAACATCGATGATAGCTTCCAGTCAGGTTTTCGTAGAGCTCATTCTACTGGAACAGCTCTTCTTAGGGTCTCTAATGACCTTCTGACTCACAGTGATGCAGGGGACTGTTCTGTTCTGGTCCGCTGGACCTGACTGCAGCCTTTGACACTGTTGACCATCACCTGCTACTGGAGAGGCTGAGAGACTGGGTAGGCCCATCAGGATCTGCTCTGGAGTGGTTCTCTTCTTATCTTTCTGAGCGCTCCTTTTCTGTGGCCGTCTCCAAGTTTAGGTCCTCCACCACCTCTCTTACCCATGGTGTCCCACAAGGTTCTGTGCTGGGGCCTCTGCTCTTCCTCCTCTATCTGCTTCCTCTTCAGCACATCCTGAGCTCCTTCAAAGGAATCTCCTACCATCTTTATGCAGATGACATCCAACTGTACATCTCCTTTAAGCCCCATGAGATGTCTAAGCTGCAGCTGTTACACACCTGCTTAGACTCTATCAAAACCTGGATGTGGGAACTTTCTTCAGCTGAATGAAGGTAAGACTGAGATCCTCATCTGTGCCCCAGACAAGCTGGTTCCCAAAGTCAGAGACTCTCTTGGTCAGCTTGCTTCTCACACCAAACCTTCCGTCAGGAATCTTGGCGTGACCTTTGACCCAGCTCTCACCCTGGATTCTCATGTCAGTTCTCTCGTTCGCTCTTCCTTTTTCCATCTCAGGAACATTGCTAAGCTGAGTCCCATTCTGTCCCGCTCTGAACTTGAGACAGTTATCCACTCCTTCATCTCCTCACGCTTAGACTACTGTAACTCTCTTTTCACGTGTCTGAGCAGAGCCTCCCTGAACCGTCTACAGGTGGTTCAGAACACCTGTGCTCGGCTTCTGACCAAGTCCTCCAAACACACCCACATCACCCCGCTTCTCCTCCAGCTTCACTGGCTGCCAGTCAACTTCAGGGTTCATTTCAAGATCCTGGTTCTGGTCTATAGAGCTTTACATGGACAAGCACCATCTTACATTGGCGATCTTCTTAGTCCCTACACCCCCCAGCAGGTCCCTGAGGTCCAGTGATCAAAGCCTACTGGTTGTGCAGCACCAGGCCAAAGACCAAAGGTGACAGATCATTTGCTGCTGTGGCCCCCAGACTCTGGAACTCTCTCCCCCTGAGCCTGAGATCAGTGGACTCAGTGGTCTCCTTTAAAAGCAGCTGAAGACTCACTCGTTCAAGCTGGCTTTTGTATGACCTTCTTCACCACTCTCTCTTTATTCTGCTCTCCCCACCTATTCCACCTTCCTCAGGATCCACCGATTTTCCTCTTTCCTATTCACTCTCTCTCTCTTTCTTAACATTTTTTTAATCACAATTGACTATTTCTGCTCATTTTAAATATATTTTTAGATATTTTCTAAATGCTTTTTTATATTTTTACATTTTTTTTGTGAAGTGCCTCGTGATTTTTATCTTGAGAGGCGCTATAGAAATGATATTTTCTTCTTCTTCTTCTTCTTCAACCTACCACCCCAGACCCCAACCAGACGATCAGATCTCCCTCCTAGCCTCCAGCCCCAGGAAGCCAAGCAACAACAGAGGTGTGCTAAGACCCCTAGTCTCCCTTCGCCTGCTCCAATATAGTGTTGTTGTGTGTTGATGAGGTGTATTCTATGGCTCTGGTGAGCGGGCAGTGCGGGCATTGTCTGGCCTATGCCAGCTGATGCCACCGCACCACCCCACTTGCACCCACAGCCCTCAGTGTCTAAGTGCAGTTTAAAATTGGAAGTGGGCACCGGCACTCGGGATGAGGCTGATAAATCCCCCTGCCAACTGCCGTTGAATGTGCTCACTCCCAAGGCCCTAAGTATGTGTTTGCGTGGATGTCAATGTCAAAGGTACCCATCCCTAGCGATTCTAGGGTTGGGCGATTTGTATAATTTTTCCCACCGCCAATCGTCAGTCCAAAAAAGACGATGGACGATTTATTCGTGCATGTGACGTCATGACACATGGACTGATTCGCGAACACAGAAGAAGCCCAAAACATAGATTTTTTTAAAAATAAAAGCGCAACACATATGTTTGCTGGAAGAGAAATTAGTATTTTTCTTTTTGTTTAATTTTGTATTTGTAGTTTGGTAGAGTGACGTATAAACGGCCCGTATTAAACACGGTTAAAATGTTAAAAGGAAGGTTCATCTTTGTTTCCCTGTGGAGCCCACTGTTGTGGTGTTTTATTTTAGCAAAATGTTTCTTTCTGAACAAAGGCTACTGGGGTTCTTTCTTTTTTAAGTAGGGGACGGAATGAATCGCTGCTGCGTTTGGACACACTCTGAGGAGGCAGCTCGCTGCCAGAGGTCACATGATCCATTTATCCCCATCACTTTCATTTTTAAAATAATGAATAATCATTTGTTAAATTTCCATTGATTTTAATTAATATTTACTCCAACCAAGCTGATCAGAATGACTCAGTAACCCGAACAATGCAATGAATCTATTTCACTTAAATTAGGAACATTTCACCTGCTGCGGCTCAAACGAGCATTCCTGCTGCGCCGCGTGAACCTGAACTGGTCACCTGCAGCTTGTGTGTAATCAAATGTCTCTAGGGAGTTTGCTGAAGAGACTATGAGCTTCTAGACTTTTGCCTCAGACAGACTCATGGCTGTTTCAATAATGTTCTGGATGGATCTGTGCTCTGCTGACACACTCAAAGCAGGTGCAAAGTAAAGTTTTAAATCGGGAAACATTTATCCAAATGCAATAACTGAATCCAAATGCAATAACCAGAAGTCTTCCAGACTGAAAGATAAAAGGGTTTCCACATTCCTCTCAATGCCGCACTGTAGTGCATGATGTCGAGTGCGTCACAGACACTCTTCAAACCCCTTCCCAGCGTGCCGTTTGCGCGTGCAATGTCAGCAGCCCGAGGAGGAGGTGAGAAAAGGTTCAGATGCGCTGATGGAGATCTTTTCTTGATTGTTACCTCCACGATGTTCTCTGTGCATAGCGTGTAAAACGTTTGTCAATAACAAACAAATAAATAAATAAACAAATTGCTTCCTATAAAAAACAACCGTAATGGCTCAGCCCATCGCCGATGGTCGATTCATTCGTCCCATCGCCCAACCTTAGGTGATACCCTTTCCTTCAAGGAATGATCGGCATTTGATTTTCACACAAAATTTTGCATGAAGCAGAAGATTTGCACATAAAAAGCTTAGTTATGGCCCACTAATATCCAGTTCTCAAGGCAATATTATCAAAAAGCTGGCAGTATGAAAAGAGATTTCAATCTACAATACCAACCCTCTAACATCCTACAACGAAAAGCCTAGCAAAGTGATGTACCTGAGAAAACCCTCTGATCTGTGCCCAGGTTTTCTCCAGCAGCAGTCCATTAAACCAAACTGTTGAATGCATCTCTTCCCAAAGGAAACTGCTTTCTTTGCAACCTACAGGGAGCCACACTATACCAGTGTTCAGCTTCACAAGGTGCTGTTAATCAATACAGCGCTATGTCTTGGTGTTTGTCCACCCATCCAAGTATTACATTTGGAAGAAGGATTTGCATTTTAAACCATTTTGATTAGAGCAGAAACACAAAGAAAAGACAATGTTTTTTTTCCCGATGAATCCTCCCCTTTATCCTCCCATCCATCTACTTCTTTCCCTCAAATTCCCACGTGGAAAAGGTTTGAGAATGCCCCAAAAACACAGATTTTGTTTCAGACGCCTGATTTAATTTAATCTTGTTATCCTTATTAATGAAATAAATCTTTAATTTCTTGAATTTTGCAGCCCAAAGTCAGAGGGGTGTATAAAAAACAGACGATGTGTGTGAAATATGAATTGTGGACGGATAAAAAGGGAACACATGGCCAGCAGAGGCAGCTTGGCTGTGAATACTGATCGGATAATAATTTTCATTTTGATTGTGCATGAAAAAGATAGTCAGACTGGCCAGAAGAGGAGAAAGAAACCAAATGGGAGCTGAGCTTCGGGGACGACGACATCTGGCGTGGTCTTGCACTCTTCCTTCGTCTCGTTTTTTGAGCCCTTGTTTGTTTCTTGGGGAATTGCTCAGACCTTGGGGGAGTTGTTTGCGGGAAAATACAGACATCAATCTCCCATAACATGCAGGAGAAATTAGAAACACATCAAAGTCGTGCTTTCAGCACCGCTAAAGGGTATTTGGGCTTTTAGTGAAAAATTAATTGATGAGAATTACACTCAAAAGGAATCATGTCATCACATCTGAAACACAGGGAACACTTTGTCTTCAGAAGGCAATCGAGCTCAGCAACGGATGTTTACATTCTGGCTCTCAGTCATATTTACTCGTCATTAGCATCCTGACAGCTATAGGAAAATCTATTTCTCACAGCTTCATGGCTTGATAAAACCGTCACCAAACATCTTCTATTCAATCAATATCACAGCTGTCAAAATAAGTCTTTGAGCAGGTGGAGAGCTGCTGTGGAGCAGTCCTTAACACCCAGTGCATGGCTGAGTTCTGATCGCTCTGTGTGTGTGTGTGTGTGTGTGTGTGTGTGTGTGTGTGTGTGTGTGTGTGTGTGTGTGTGTGTGTGTGTGTGTGTGTGTGTGTGTGTGTGTGTGTGGAGTATTTCCAGGGTTGCACAGTAGTCAATTCTCACAAGATTTCAAACCTTCCTGAGGGGATTACACAATTCCTTCTTCTGGCTCTTGGAGAGTACAGATGCTTTTTTGTCTCCTCTTCCTCCCTCCTCATCCCAAGGCTCTTTGTCTGTCTTTGTGTGCACAGTGCTTTCTGCATTTTTTCTGGAAACTGGAAATCATTAAAAATGGATCTGGCCAGTTGGTCTCTCAACCCGATTGGCAAAATTTTTTCAAAGATGAGAACGGGAGAAGGGGCTCCTGGATGCCCCTCTGGGACAGAGCCAGCTGGGTATATCATGGACTCCTGGAAACAGTGGAACCTGATCTGCCTCTCTCAACTGTCTGTGGAGGATTCTGAAGACGTCTGGATATTCGTCGTTTTGGTGTCGGGATTCCTGCTGTTTGGCCTGAGCGGTTACCTGGCTTACCGGAAAATTAACGAGCTTTAGAGGAATATTGGCTCAATCCCCGAGCTCAGGGATGGAATGCATCGCGCTGTGAACGCACAAACTCATATAATTGTCAAGATGAGTCGTAAGCTTGGAACTTTGGCTGAGATTCAGGCTCTGGCACAGAAGGTGGATACCATCAAGGACGGAGAATTGACGGATCAGGATTGGGATAGATTAATTACGCCATTATTGGATCTAGAGGGGTTGAAGACCAACAGAACTGTAAGGCAGAGAGGAAATTATCTCTGTCTGTAGCCAAAACAATTCTTATCTGAATCTGGCCTGTGAGGCTGTGAAAAGTCCTCCCTCAGAAGAAAAGTGGAATGCTGCCGTCGCTATGGAAATCCTTTCTCCCTATCCCAACCTGGGCAGGACTGTGACCGGTGAAGGCCGTGGAACCGTATCTGAGAGTCAATGTGCCCTCTAACCCATTATCTCCCGCCCCTGTCAAAACGGAGGTGATGAGCGCTGCTCCATGCGGTTCCACGCACTGAAGTGAGGAGAGTCCCAAGGAGTGTGCATATCAATCTGAGGTGTTTTATTGTTTTTGCACAGCAAAGCTACACTCTCTGTTGATGTTAACTCTGACGTGCCTTTTTCTCCCCTCCCCCTGACTCTATCCTCATATAAACCCTCTTGATCTATTACAGTAGCGCGACTCGGGTTGCGAATGACCACAGTCACCAATTCTTGTCATGTGTCTATGTATGTATGTCTGATCTCAGAGTTGTGTGTACTGAAACTGTAATTTCCCTCTGGGATTAATAAAGTATTTTTTAATTTGAATTTGATAAACAGCCAAACTTTTTCTGGAACTGCACACCCCCACACCTTTTCCTCTCCTCACATTTTTTGCTGATGAAAGTAACTGTGATCAGTTTCCTGCTCCTCAGCCCTACTGGTTAAAAATGGAATTACAACAATTGTAAACAATCCTGCTGTAGCTAGCGCTAATAAACTAACACTTTATATGAGCCAACCAATAGGCTACTAAAGTAAACCATAAAGTAAAAAGGTCCGCACCGTCGGACAAAAAATATTATTTACAAGTCCAGTAACAACAAAGCCAGCTTTGTAGCCACCTTTAGCTTACTCAAACTAGTGTAGGCCGTGTCGACGTTTACACTGGTTTTAGCTCTTTGCTTTGCCTCCAAATACATTACTCTCTTACTTTTACTTCCAGGCTCTGCCATAATGCCAACAAAAAAGGAAACTTCTTCTTTTTCTTTTTCTTGTACTTTTTATTGCCGTTCAGCAAACTGAAAATGCTAACTGATAGCATTAAAGCTAACAGCCATAAAGCAGGTAAAGAGTGACCCCTAGAACACCTACCAGCTCCACAAAAACCTCTAGAGTGGTGTTTGGTCAGCAGAGAGCTGCCATGTTGTAAAATACGAAACAGGCCATGTTTCTAACCCAACATGACTGAGATCAATGTTAAAACTCTAGCTTAAAGTTTAAAAACTCTATTGTTACTTTAAATTTAGGGGTAATTTTTCTTTGTCATACCCCTCTTTTATTAATCTAGTTTTACATAAATCACGTTCAATTTACAGTTCCATTATTTGAATTTTGTATTATTCTTTCTTTTTTACTCTACTACTTTCTAGGTCACATTTTTATCCTTATGTCTCTTTTTACCAACCCCACCCCCATTGAAGTCGGTGACCTCCACTCCCCAGTGACTGTTTGAGTAAGTGGGAACTGTAGTAGAAATATGAAAACAAGGAGTCAGACACAAGGTGGGGGTTGGGGGTGAAACTGCCGCCTGGAGATAGGAGACAAACTATAGAACCTCTTTAACACACACACACACACACACACACACACACACACACACACACACACACACACACACACACACACACACACACACACACACACACACACACACACACACACACACACACTGGTGTGTGGCATCAGGCGGGTAATTGTGGATCTGTTTTGGTGGACAGCAATTACACCTGAGGGGTTTTCAATTCCAGGGACCTCCCAGTGGCTCTGCAGCCGTCCTCCCATTACACCATCATTCTGCGAGGGGATGATGAGCTGATTGTCTTGATGTGACACGAGGGGAGATGCAGCACAAACAGCAACATTCACAAATTATATCACAGAAATTCACTCTGCTGTGATTTTATGTTTTTTAAAATTACAACAAAACTGTGTAATCTCAGATGATAAAAGCGTTTCAAAAATGGGTCGCAAAGCTGGATCAGGAGAGAGTTAAACTTCTTGTTGATTGAAGATTAAATATGTGGGAAAACATATTTAAAGTGTTCTGATATTTAAGATTTGTATTTTGGTCTAAAAATTTAAAACACAGTAAGAGAGCAGCTAATCGACAGTTTCACATATCCAATGGATGCTCCTCTCACTACACACGTCTGTGTGCACGTTTATGTTTGCACTGACGTGGAAGTGTATATTTTTGTCAGAGTGAGTATTTGCTCATGCTTGCGTCTTCTTGATTTCTTAGGTTCATCAGTTTTTTTCTGTCTTTTTGTGACGCAGTTTAAAAAAAATCATTCTTCTGTTAACTGACATTTTTTTCTAATGTTTGCAGTTCTGCTATCAACCAGCTTCAGTTCAACTGTGAGTAATTAAATTTTACTATGAGCCTTTGTGCTAATCATCAGTTTCATCATGACCATGAGTTGAAATTTGGAGAAAGTGATCGTGTGATACACACACACACACCATTAAGAGTGCTGAAACACAGTTTGACTAGTGTTTTGATTGTGCTCCTCTTGTTCTTAAGGTGAACTGTATTTTGCATGGTGACAGGAGGAAAGAGGATCATCTTTTCTGTCCAGGTTTTGCAAACATTTGAACATATTAGGTGAGACAACATTTGAGAGCTGAATTATTTTCACAAGAATCTGAAAGAGAGTACAGAACAAGAATAAAGAATGTTCAACACCAAAAATGTTCCTTCAGACTGTGTTCAGCATGACTGGAACATTTTATATCAGCTGCTGACATTCACTTAATGGAACTTGGTTGAAACTAAATTGTGATTGATTGACATAAACAAAAGGTTCATCTAAGTTTTTCCAATTACCTGTCAAGTGTTTTTAATTTATTTTTTGTATCTGCGCTATTAAACATGATTTTTTTTTCTCTGTGTCATGTTGCTTTAAGCTTTAAAGTGGCCAACTGACCTCTTAGCACACTGTCTTCTCTGTATCCGAAGAATTCACTAAACCTAAAGGACATATTATGACAATTTTTCTTAAGTTTTAAAAGTTTTATGATCAATATAAAAAAAGTTGATTGTTGGCAGTTTTAGTACCTTCCAGAATGAGACGTTTCAGGCTGTGCCCCTTTCGAAAAACAAGCCACGCCCACCCCTCCCCTGCTCCGGCTGCTTTGGAGGTGACTTAGTGCGACGGGTGTGGCTAGCATTTTGCGTTGAGCCGCCATTTTGCCAGGCCAATTAAAGCGCTAACGACAAATGAGGACTGTAGAATGGATTTGTTGTGTAGTTGGTTATAATGTTAGGTTGCATGACTGACAAACTTGAAAATAGGCTATCTTTTCATTGGTTTCCCACCTAGAAGCAAAGTGAAGGAGCCCATGTATCAGATGTTACCAAAAGAAAAAGTCTAGCCTGAATACCAGCTGTGAGACGAGCTGATGTCCAGTTGACATCCAGCTCTCTACCACTACTGTAACATGATGTTTGTTTTGTTCTATAACATAATTTGAATAAAGAAAAATATGCAAAAATGTGTTAATTGTTTTACTCAACTTTTGAACTGAAGAACTTATTTAGTAGACGCAAGCCAAATCAAACTGGAAACTGGTTTGTGGTGTATGCGCTGTCTCCACAGACATGGTACAAAAATATGTCAGAGAAGGTGAAAGGCCATACATCTTCAAGGTTTCACCTCCAATGCTGTCTTTCACATGAGTTGTCGTCATCGTCTTCCTCCGTTTATCCGGGTCCGGGTCGCGGGGGCAGCATCCCAACTGTGGAGCTTCAGACCGTCCTCTTCCCGGCCACCTCCACCAGCTCCTCCGGCAGGACCCCAAGGCGTTCCCAGACCAGATTGGAGATGTAACCTCTCCAACGTGTCCTGGGTCGACCCGGGGGCCTCCTGCCGGCAGAACATGCCCGAAACACCTCCCCAGGGAGGCGTCCAGGAGGCATCCTGACCAGATGCCCAAACCACCTCAACTGACTCCTTTCGATCTGGAGGAGCAGCGGTTCTACTCCGAGTCCCTCCCGAATGTCCGAGCTCCTCACCCTATCTCTAAGGCTGAGCCCGGCCACCCTACGGAGGAAACTCATTTCGACCGCTTGTATTCGCGATCTCGTTCTTTCGGTCATTGCCCAAAGCTCATGACCATAGGTGAGGATTGGGACGTAGATCGACCGGTAAATCGAGAGCCTGGCTTTCTGGCTCAGCTCCCTCTTCCCCACGACAGATCGGCTCAGCATCCGCATCGCTGCAGACGCCGAACCAATCTGCCTGTTGATCTCCCGATCCCTCCTACTCTCATTTGTGAGCAAGACCCCGAGATACTTCAACTCTTCCACTTGAGGTAAAACCTCTCTCCCGACCCGGAGTTGGCAAGCCACCCTTTCCAAGTATTGGTTCTTTGCATTTGGATGCAATCAGTCTCGATACAGTCCTTTTTCTTTTGAGCTGCTTTTAGGCCTAGTCC
Organism: Nothobranchius furzeri; assembly: GCF_043380555.1. NCBI lineage: Eukaryota > Metazoa > Chordata > Actinopteri > Cyprinodontiformes > Nothobranchiidae > Nothobranchius > Nothobranchius furzeri. The sequence goes on along the minus strand of NC_091744.1, from coordinate 4,482,954 downwards.
ACACGTAGCCGGGGTTTTTTAAAAACGAATATCCGCCCCTCCAAAAACTCGCATCCACACCACTGCGTTTTAAAAACAAACTCTGTCTACACGTACCCGGATAAATACGTTGTTAAGGACATGCCAGACCTGTAGGCGGCAGTACTTCCCCCGTTCTTAACCTCGTCCTTCGTCTGTGGTCTTCCGCAAGGAGCAGTAATTCCTCTTGCAAAAACAAACAAGCAGAAAGCGCTTGGACAATTGATGGATCGGGTAGTGACAGAGCGCAGCTCTGAAGGCTTCCATGATGCCGGCTAGTGTAAACACAGGTCGCACACGTGATGTCAGCATTTTTTGTCGCGGAAAGTGACGTTGCGGACCTTAAAACTCCAGTTTTGTCCGTCCACACGCAGACACCCAAAACGGAGAAAACGCAGATCTTCACTTTGGCCGGAATTTTTAAAAAGATCCGTTTTCGTGTGAAAAAACTCCGTTTTCGTGTGGATGACAGGCCAGAACGTAGAAAAATATCTACGTTTTGGCAGATCCCCGGCTACGTGTGGACAGGGCCTTAAGCATTGTTCATCACCATCTTCTTCCCAAATAGGCCAAACTATTTGTTTTTGTTTGTGGACATCAAAGACAGTGCCACACTCCCATAATGCATTGTGTCATGACATCAGTTCCAAAGCCCCAATTTCAATTCAATTCAATTCAAGTTTATTTATATAGCGCCAAATCACGACAAGAGTCGTCTCAAGGCACTTCTCATGATAAACATTCCAATTCAGGTCAGTTCATTAAGCCAATCAGAAAAAATGTTTCCTATATAAGGAACCCAGCAAATTGCATCAAAGTCACTGACAAGTGTCAGTGACTTTACAGCAATCCTCATACTAAGGAAGCATAAAGCGACAGTGGAGAGGAAAACTCCCTTTAAACAGGAAGAAACCTCCAGAGAATCCTGGCTCAGTATAAGCAGCCATCCTCCACGACTCACTGGGGATCGAGAAGACAGAGCAGACACACACACACACACACACACACACACACACACACACGCACGCACACGCACACGCGCACGCACGCACACACACGCACACGCACACGCACACGCACACACACACACACACGGTTACATCGTGATTGCTTAGTAGATATTCTATTTGGCGAGAGATAAACTTTATTGTATTTATCCTAGTGAATCTATTGTTAAACTAGCAGTAGCACATCCAACGTCAAGGAAACAAAAAGTTATTATCAGGAGAAGGAGAATGTTTAAGTGGTTAGCAGCAGTGTGCTAGACGATGGCCCCCTCCATGAGGCCACCACAGCTCAGCAGAACATCGTTGTAGCTTCTTCTGGGGAGAAAAACACAGATGCATGATTTACTTAAGAACAGTGCCACTTTCCCATTCATTGTTCCTCAGTCATGTGCAGTGACGCTTTTCATTATTTGTAATGTTTTTCATTTTATTGATCTTTTTTTTTATCTGTTCTATGAAAACATGAATAAAATTATCAAAAACAGGCGGAAGTGAGTGCATCCATGGGGAATATTTGGAAAATCTTAAGTCTCACTCTCAGGTGCTCTTCAGCATCAAATAAATAGTTGAATATGAGGAAGAAGAACCGGTGATCTGAGGCACTCTGAAGATTTCATTTATTAAACAAGGAAACGCCGACATGTTTCGGTAAGACCTTCAGGGCATAACCCTTTATACCTTGAAGATGACTAACTAATGTCACAAAGACTAATGTCCATCCTTTTTTACAAATTTACAGCCTAATTGACAATAACATCTTAAGGAGACAATTTCAGATGTGTATGTTCAGATTATTTAATATTCTCAATGCTAAATCAATGCTGCACTGATTGTGCCAAAAACACGTGTCTGGTGTGGATTTAAATTAATTAATTTTGCATATCGATATATGTGATAAGCCGTTTAATTTGAAAAAGTCCGTTTCTACTGCTGATTACAAATAGCCCAACAAGTAACTTACTCACCTGGTTCTAGATGCTGAGATTGTAGCTCAGTAAATGAGCTGCTGCTGCTGCTGCTTGATGCCTGGATAGAAGACGCTGCAGCGTTAACAAGAAAGAGACGGCTTGAGATGTCATGCTGTGTTTTTGGCAGTGTGATAGGCAGTTCTCACTCCCCATCAGGCCCGGCGGCAGCTGGGGAGTCCCCGCCACGGCCGCGGCGGTGCCGCCCGCCCGATGTGTCGGACAAAGTTGAAATTTTGCTACATCCACACCTAGGGTTCTTCTGATATGACAATATTAAATTCATATTGTATGCATACTTAAAACTTGAAACAAAGTTCATAAAAAGGCTGCAATCATACTCCAAAAAAACGGTAAAAAATCTTACCATCTTCATCATCACAGTGAGACTCAACAGGTGTAGAAGACAGTCCTGCCCCCATGGTGTCAACAGTTGCCTGTCGTTGTCATGTCCCTGAGCAGAGGTGAGTTCCATCATCTCCTCTCACCAGAACCTGAGTTCATTCTCCGCAGGTGGGGAGCAGAGGGAACTACAGCTGCAGACGATTCCCTAATCAGGAACGCGGGTTTAAAAGGAGGACGGAGACACCATTTCGCCGGATGATTGTACCAGTTCAGGTAGCACCAGCCACTCGACCTTGAACCTTGAAACCTGTTTAACTCGTGTTTGGATTATTGACCTTGGATCGTAGTTTCGGATTTGGATTTGGATATTCCCTTATACCTGTTTGTCTCGCTCAGGATCACCTCATCATCATCTCACCCTCGCTGTCTCCAATTCTGGATTATTCTACACGTCCCGTCCTCCTCCGACGTTCCGGCTCGGATTTCCCTCTGCTGCCTCACTCCTACGACATCTCTCATCCTCTGCTCAGCGTCCTTCCCGGCTACGCTTCCTCTCAGCACCGACACCTCAAAGACTCGAGCCGTCTTGGCTCCTCAGCACAGGACTTCCCTGTTGCAGTTCTTAGTTCCGTTTATAATAAAGACATTTTACTTTATTCTTTGGACTTGTGTGATGATTCTGCATGTCTTGGGTTAGGCACTTACCTCGAGCCATGACAGTCGTGGCTGCAGATATTGGCTGTGTTCGAGATGAGCCAGTTCTGCGCAGATTAGACCAGCGGTGATCGGCGAGCAGTGCATGCTGGTTAGATTTGTGTCTGACTTGACGCCAACTTGCTCTGACGTCATGCATACGTAGGCAACGATAACCTCGTGAGATCAAGGCGGACGCAGATTTTGGAGCAAGGCGCTGCAATTGCCCTCCCTCGGCGGCAAAACCTAGGGGATGACGGGAAACGCCTGGCTCTCACCTGATCTAAGATCTGATTGGTTCATATTTTGATCCAACATCCGGTGGTAGAACATGAAATGTTAGTTGGTCACATGTATTCTGTAAATCATGTTACGTTGATGATGACAACTATATAGGCCATAAAGAGAAATGTGTTGTGTTCTTTTGTCGTGTTTCCTATGAGCACACTGAAGCTACAGCTGATAACCTTTACTTGTTATTACAGTCATGTTTTCATGTACAATATATGATATCCACAAGCACGTGAGGATGTGTTTCAGCTGCTAACAGGCACCAGGATTAAAATTGAAAATTAAACAAGTGTGAATGCTAACGCGATATCTTCAGCCATCGTCACCCCCGAGCCACACATGTAGGAAATTTGTGTTCGACTTAAACGCCGGCTTTCAGCCACTCTCCCTGCTGCTTCTGTCTGCTCTTGTCTGTTTTTCAGGCAAGGCGCAGCTCAACTCGAACACGGCCATTGTCTCATTGCATCTGGACACGACGATTCAAAAGTAAAACTAGAAAATTTGCATTTATTGCACAAATGCTGTTTGAATGCTGGATAGCTGAAACTGTAAGCTGAAGCTGCTAAACAGCTGAACTTAAGCTGAAACTAAGCAAAACTGTCAAAATGAGCTGAATGTCTTGAAAGATGTAGAAGCAAAAAGCACCAACAAGCAAATAATGCTTAACAGCATTCAAACAATAAAGAAAAACAGGAAAATTGGTTAAAGTTACAGATACTGTATTGTGTATGTAAACAGCTAGTGATGGTCCGTCCGTGGACCGTGTGTGGCAGGAGAGGCAGTTAGCTCTAACGGTAACGCAAAGAGTTCCTTTGCCAAATTTATAAAGTCTACATACCATCTGCTTTGGGCCAGTCTTTTTTTCTTCCTCCTTCCTTCGCTTTCAGAATGCTGATCCTGATGGCTTGGGTGCAAGGATGTAATATTCACTTTAGAAGTGGGGGGGACACGGGGGGGGGGGGGGGGGGTCTTTACAGTATGCTCCAATGGGAAACAGGCTTCAACACAAACGGTCGTTTTCCGCTTGGTCCTAGAGCTCAACCAGTGTTAATTTAATATAGCGTAATGTTGTTTTTGGATGGTAAAAAGTGCAGGGGTCAAAATTTGACTTTGGAAAATGTGGGGGGGACATGTCCCCCCTGTCCCCCCCAAAAATTACGTCCATGCTTGGGTGTTCTTTTCATCGTAAAAGATATCAAAAGTTTAAAGGCGACAACAACAGGATGTCCTTCTGTGCTGCCCACGCCTATGATCTACGGCACCCTTAACGGTCAAATGCATCGGAGCGGTGGCCCAAGCGAGAGCTCGTCATGCAGCCAGACCATTAGAATTTAAATATTGTTGTTTTACTTTCATGTCATTACAGAGGGGAATTTTGAGAATCTAGAGAGTGCATTTCATATTACAAACATAAATTTAATAAACTTTTTTTATTTTTTTTATTTTGCGCCCTATCCATCAGCCGGCCCTGGGTGTGTTAAACTACGACTCTGCTTCCTGGTCTGGACCCTGGGTTGTCATGGAGGACTAAAGGACGAGAAGCTCTGAAATCCAGGTCGGGAGTAGAGGGGTAGAGCTGTTGCTCCTCCAACAGTAGCTCTCTCTTTTGTCCTAGGTGGTGCTATTCTGATTTACTCGTTTGTGACACCATAATCAGTGAGATATTGTGAAACATCTTGTTTTAGGCACATAAAAACAAACATCCATCCATCCATCCATCCATTGTCTGAACCCGCTTGTCCAATAGGGTCGCGGGGGGGTGGGGGTGGGTGGGTGGGCGGGTGGGGGGGGGGGGGGGGGGCTGGTGCCTATCTCCAGTGGTCAATGGACAATCAGGCAGGGTACACCCTGGACAAAGTGCCAGTCCATCGCAGGGCAACACATAAAAAAATGAATAAGTGCAGGCAGTAGAGGGCGATATCGTCCTCTGCTAAAAACACTGACAGACATTTTTTCCCCCTCATCTGGAGTAGTTAAAGCGGCAATAGAGACCCACACGGCAGCACAAAAACAACGGGCGAGAAACAAATGTCTTCCTGAACTGCCTACATTTAGGAAAATTATTTTAGTGCTACAGGATTGATGAGCTAAAGGTTAGTTCAACCTCAAGAAGGGCAAAAGTGGGAGTTGCCAGCTTCTAAATGGTAAAGAAGTTCATGCACCTCTATTTAACGAATTTACAAAAGGAGTTTCATGGTTATTTATATGTAATTATCACAAAGAGCAGCAAAATGCAGCCCTTCCAAGGCATGAAATCAGGGTTCAAATTACGAGGGAGCTAAGGGTAGCTCGGTTCCCGGCAAGATGGTGAATCCCCACCCCCAAAAGCCTCTGTGTAATTCGTACCCTGCATGATTGTATAGCAAAAATCATGACAATGCAATAAGATTTCTTTGTTGTGTTCATTCTGTTTTTTATCCATTTCATTTTTTGTGATTCTTCCTTGTACGCAGAACATAAAGAGCTTGTTTTTACCTTTGCTTACATGTTTGGACATCCACTGCCACCTTCCTCAGAGCAAACGCAGATGTTGAAAAGATGGATCAAAGATGGGCAAAAGAAGCGATGGACATAAGGAGACGTGGACCTTCATAACCTCATAAGGAGACGTGGGACTTATTCATCACCGTAGAAAGTGCGGGCAGTAGAGGGCGATATCGTCCTCTGCTGCCCGCAGATAAACAGAAGTAATGCTGTCAGCATCAGCTTTTGCTGTGACAAAAGCAGCAGTAGATGTCGAAACACGTCAGCAAAGGTAAAAACAAGCTCTTTTTGCTTTTGTGCATAATGAATAATAAAAAATGAAATGCTAAGATTTGTCGTGATAAATGTTTGTTGCTTGCATTACCCCTCCATGTCACCAGGGGGCGTGCTGTGTTGAACCGGGTTCTGTCACAGAAGCCTCATAAAAACTAAAGATCAACAAAATACTACGAGTGTATCTCCTCCTTTATAACGAAGACACAATGTTTCTAAAAAAAATGGACATGCTAGTAGGTTTTGAGTCTATTTAGATGTAGATTTCTCCCAAATGAGGTTGTTGCAGAAAGCTCCATACAGAAAATATATTAATTAATTATAACGATGACACTTAAATAATTCAAATGGATTTAAATTTCCCTTTAGGAGACATTTTTCTCACACATTTACAGTGCGATCTGAAACAACTTAGGAAGGAAACAAAATGTTAAAAAACAAGTAAAGATAAGCAGAAAAGTTTCCTCCTTTTTGTTAGTTGATGCAGACGTGACTGGATTTTTTTGGGGGGAAAAAAGATAATACAGCATGAATGAAGTGGTTGTATGGAGTGTGGCGTCTCTGGACATGGCCTGCGGTGATATTCAATTGAAAAAGAGATTACGATATTTGCTCTGAGGAAGATCTGTCCATCACAAAACAAAAAAAGAGTGAAAGAGCTACAAACAGGAGTCCGGAGCAGGTGTATGCATGCTTTATTGACTGCATGTTACTCTGATCACAAGTGTCTGTGTGTGCATTTATGTTTGCACTGAAGAAGAGGAGTTTGCTAGAGCAGCTTAATCTTTGCTTGTGTGTGGTTTTCTTTTGCCCATCTTTGTAGAATTAAAGACCTTCTATACTATCTGATCTAAATTAAAACAACAGAATTAGGTAGAAATTAATTTTTTGCTACAAAGAACTGCTTTGCAGCTAGATCTGTTCATTGTTTTTCTTCTTTTGCTTGCTGCTCAGGCTTCAATAATTATCTTCAGGTGGTATTTGGTGTCTAATTAAATTCTACAGCGTGCTTTTAGCTGAGCGCTGACCTTGTCGTGACTCTGTGCAGGCAAGTGTTAGATTTTTGTAAAATATTATGGAAGAGTGTTCATGTGATATGCATACTGCTATTAATAGTTGTCAAGGGAATCAAGGCCAGGGCTTGATTTGTATGCTGAAACAAAGCTGAATTGTCTAATCAACTTGATTAATATTTACATTTGGATGTGTGCACCGTGTTGACCAGCAGGTCATTTTCTGTTAGCAGTGACTCATTCTGTCTTGCATGGTTTCAGATGGAGATTAGAAAAATCTGTCAGATGCTGGAATACAAATGTTTTGCAGTTCACATCTTCGACAGGTGTGGTGAAAGTCAACTATAAAAACTCCTAAAAATATTTTTAAAGTCATCATCTACCATAAATAATTAGAAATCCAAGCTCTTAAAGACCAAGTTCACTGAGAAACAGTGTTCTTTTTTACTTGTTACTTTTGAAATGGTGGCTGGGATTAGAATCATCTCCTCTAACTCTGGGACCATGGTCTTAAATCAGAAAAGGGTAGAATGCCTTCTCCAGGTCAGGGATCTGATCCTCCCTCAAGTGGAGGAGTTTAACTGGGAGGACACCCAAGGGAAAACCCAGGACTTAGGCTGCTGCCCCCGTGACCCGACTCCGGATAAGCGGCTGAAAATGGATGGATGGACTTTTGAAGTATGATCGGTCACTCTGAATGTCACGTGCAGGCCAAATGTAAAATTAGTCTTCTACCCCTATTTCCTGCTTTAGCTGAAATATTTGAATTAGAAAAGCCAGTGACAATTGCACTTCACCCTGGGGAAGGTTGTTGTTGATTTAGCGTCCAGGAGACAGCAGAGCATGTCTCAGCTAGAAGCTAACCGTTAGCATTGGCAACTCCACCACACGGCAGAACTCTTTCAGGCCTGTGTTATTCGTTGGGATACAACATCTGTGTTGCAGAGAAAATGGAGTTAAATATCAGCCCCACTAATTGAGAACGCCGGCTCTAAAATAATTTGACCAAATATTTCTTCCATTTGTGGTGTGTCAAGAGTGTTCCAGTCAGGCTCTGATTGCAAATTGGGGATTTGCAATATTGTCTTGGACCAACATCAAGGTCAAAAGAGAGTGCTGCCTGTTGAATACAACATGTAGCCAGTCAGACATAGTCCACAAACTTTTGCCAGTGCCTCCTCCTCGCCCACCAGTGTCGATAGGTTTTCCAAGATTTCCTGTCTGCTCAGGGAATGTTCGTGAGTGAAAAGGGTTCATGTGTAATGTGCCCAAAAATGTTACATCCTTGAGTTTTTGTCAACACATGGATTCTCAAATATTTTAAGTTGATGGGTGTCGTAAACAATTGTGAAAAATGGCACATATCATTTTTTTTACGATTAGACCAAAATGAAAGTCCATTTTTTCAGAACATAAGATATTCTTACTTTAAAATCCTGGAATCAAAGGCAATGGGAGATGCCTTCCTTCAAGGAATGCTCGACCTATAATTTTATATTGCAATTATTTAAATGTTTTTTTTTATTTGAGATTGTTTTGTGTTCAAACATACGCCTGAGTCTGTTATTTTAGCTTTATTCTTTTCTAAATTTCCCCGGAAGAAGAGATGTTTAATCTTAATGGAAACTTAAATCAAGGTTGAACGAAGTATAAAGATGCCCTCCTGATATTTATCGACTGGGTTTTGTTACAGGAATTATTTCCTTTATGTCAATTTAATCAGTTAGTGTTTTTCTTTCATTTGTTTTGATCTAGAACATGACTTGCTTCCTTTGTTCCATGGTTGTCAGCCATTAATGACAGAATAAGTTGTGATAACTCTGGCAGATCTGCAACGGGCCCAAAAGTGAATCATCTTCCAGCAGGCATAAGATGTCTTCTTCATTCAAGAGCTGAACTCCTCCATCACTTCGAGCATAATTGTGCTCCAAGCTGTGGGTAAAAGAGCACGACCCACGTACCGACAGGTTTCCATATGGTTTTGTGCAGAAAACCATCTGGCATATTGGGTAATTTTGTGTTTCATCTACCCTGTATTCCTCCAGAAATCTTGCAACTCCTGTACCTGCCTTATTTAGCACGCAGCAAAATCTCAGCAAGTTTTAAACACTTTTAAATCATTTTTATATCTGTATGTGAAGGCGAATTAACCAAATTACATCAAACCTTTAGGGTCATTTGTTACACAAACACCTGTAAAGTTGTAAATGACTGACATTATGGTCAAAGGTTTTGAAATTGTACCCCAGCTGGTACTGAAACATAAACCATTTGTGTGTTTGTGCAACAACCGTAACACCAAAAAAAGGGAGTGTTTATATTGTTAATGGCAGGAATTTATTGGCCATTGTGTTTTAAGGTACAGTGGTTTAGCACGACCCAAACGCTGGGATCAGTTCTGCATTTAGAGATTTTTGTTGAACACTGTGTGCTCTGTGCTGTGAATCCTCATTACCTCCACCCCTACCTCGCTGCTCTTTTCTGTGTTTTTTTTCCCTGCAAAAGATGAGTAAATATCTAATTTGCAGAAATGTTTTCATCATGCAACGCTCTGGCTTGGGCAATAACCGTTTGCTACTTGATGCATTGCGTTTCATTCATTCTGTCAAACGGCTCATTTTTCATGGTTAGTGTTTGCACCCTGCCACCCCTCCAGCCCTCCCCCAAACTCATCTTTTCTAAGAGTACAGAGGTGATATTAATAAAACAAGTTGTTATATAAAAAAATAAATAAATAATTCACGTGAATCACTCACAGGCGAGGGGGAACATATCCTCCCACAGCTTTACACACATCACTGCTTTGTTCGAATGGGCTACAATATCTTTTTATCAATTTATGGCGTTTTTATTTTGACAAAGAAAATAAAAATGAAATGGAAAGCAGCTCCAAAGAAAAGGGGTTTGGCCTTTCCTCGGGTTCAGTTCTTGAAAGGAATAACTTGTTCTGTATCCTGAACTGGTTGGACAAAGCTCTTTGTTCATTGCACACATATTGCACTGCTGACAAAAGTAAAGCAATTTTGGAGAAAAAAATAGTCCATTTGTTTTTCATTGCAATCACACTTTTGTTGGATTTGTCTGTTTTATTCAGTATTTGTTATCCAATTACAGACTGTGCAGTTTTGTTACTTTCTATATTTAGGCTTTTGTTTAAACAGCCGCATTGTTATATGAAGCACCAAGGGCCTCATTTATCAAGCTTGCTTACGCACAAAGCGGGGTTGGAAAACTGCGTAAGCAACTTTCCACGCAAACTTTGGGATTTTTGAAAGAAAACTTAGCGGAAAAATGTGCGCAACTTTATGTTGACTAAGGACCTGCTTACGCACATTTTGGACATGGAGAGCACCTGCAGTGCTGCTGCTGAGAAGGATACAGTTATGAAATCCTGCAGCATTATCACTTGCACTGCTTCGTTTTCACACAGAACAAGACCCCCCCCCCCCCACACACACACACACACACATGCGCGTACACTCTCACACACGCGCGCACGCACTTACACACACACACAGCCTGAAGCGCAGAATACGGAATGCAGAATATCAGCAGGGGGACAGATTAAGACAGAATGTCATGCATCTGTGACAGTGTGTGTCCTGTCACTGTGACCCGATTAATCATGCGCCCTGGCTACTTGTACAGGGGACATCACTGACTACATTTACATGCAGCCAATATCCGGGTTATGATCGGGTTAAGGTCGGCATTCGGGTTTCTGAGTTGATCAGAATAACCCGTTTACAAGTGTGGCACTATGTGAAAGACAGAGACATGAAAATAGTAGCCCCCCATTTTATTTTAGCCTCAAAGACACGTTCTTTTAGTAAGGCCACTACAATGTCAGTTCTGTTGTTATATACGTTCCGCCAGCAGAGGGCGCTCGGTCCTGTACACATCAGTAGCTGACGCTACACTAGAAGAAGTAGTGCCAGTGGTGGAGAGGCAGCGTACAGCCTGCGTGCTGAAAGAACTGACTAATCAGATATTTTTCTGTCTTTACAGGTAAGCTGGGGGGTTGCTAAGATAAACAGATGTTATATAGTGACAGACAGCAGTGGCAATTAATGACGAGTGTCTTGTGTGTGGTGAATGTTAGGCTAAAGAGCTAATTTCCAAGTAGGGCTGGGCGATATGGCAAAAATAGAATATCACGATTTTTCCAATATTTTATCACGATTTCGATTTTATCACGATTTTTTATCCATGAATAGCATAACTTCAATTGCGTATTAAAGAAGAGAAACATTGAATAAATAAACATTTATTCATATTAGGGATAATCAACACAGTGCTAACACACTTATATTTTAAACTCACACCAGAGATGATAAAAGCCCTGAGAGAAACAATTACAAAATCAGTTTTTCTCGTTTTTCAAGTAACTTAACATAAATTAAAATCGTAAACATATTTAAAGTGCAAACATGTCAATTGCAAACGTATTGTGCAAACATTAACTTGTTCAAAATACTATGTAGCTCCCAGTTGCTCATGTAGTGGATAGTTGAGCGCAAATACAGCTCTGATGTGCGGCTGGACCAGAGATCGCTTGTGGTAGCAAATAACTGCGCATTCTGAATATTTTCTGCAACAAGTCTCTAAATAAAGTAAAAATTTCCAGTGCAGATTGGAGACAACCCATAGAAGCACTGATTTGATCTCATTTCAGAGAAAAATAGAACAGGTTAGATGCACCTAATAAATAAAATTACTAACAAACTCAGGAATCTTTCTTTGCTTCCCTGTTCTGGTGCTGAAAATATCACTAATGCGGATGAAAGGAGATACACAGATTAATGCACCTCTTTTTTATTATTTGGAAACTACATTTACTGCAGCTGGCAGAGGCAGAGATTGTTTCTATTGATACACGAATTTACAGAATCATTTTAAATTGTAATAGGGGAAGACTGCAGGAGGGAGCGGTAAAATACAGGGGGTCCCAGCAAAAACAAGAAACTACGAGTCTGATGAAACCCGCTGGTTTTCCATCAGGCAGTCACGGGGCAGCTCGAACGACCCAGTGACCGAGCTCAGTCCGGTACCGACACCGGCTCGGCAGAGGGTGAACGAGCCGAGGCGACGTCGTGCTCTGCTTAAGAAGCGGTGTTATTTTCCTGCTTCAGAAGAAGCGTCCAACGTGTTTTTACGCTTTCTCCGAGACATGTCACGTCACTAAGTTGTTAGCGCCGTGCGCTAAGGAAACCCTGCGTTCCTCTTCGGAACGAAAACCTCGCTGTCGCTTAGCCGCGGCGAAGCCATGTTTGTTCACACACAGGTGAAAACAAGCGGGGCACTGATATATTACTATGACTCACTCTGATTGGTTAAGGGTCAAACAAAGGTGTGCCATTCGCCTGGGGTAAGTTCCCTTTTCATTCAGAGGCAGAAATTCAACAGCAGAGCTGTGAATCGTGATAAAACGGTCTCTCAAAAATGACAGACCGTCAGATGTGTAGATCGTAAAACGGTCTAAAATTGTCATATCGCCCAGCCCTATTTCCAAGTTGGTCCAGTTGTTAGCCTGTGCCGATTCAAGTGTTAGACTGTACCGAAAACTGGCAAGTTCATGGCAGGTGTATTTTTGGGTTAAAGCCACAAGAGGTATGTTTTGCACAATAAGAGAAGATGTCAATTGATGCATGCTTAGTTCCTGAAAAGTCAATGCTGTAAAAATACGCTAAGGAAAGATGTTTATCTGAAAGAAATCTAGTTTGATAAATACAGTTACGAAGACAGGTTCATAAATAGATTAAAACAGTAGTAGAAACAACCAGATAAACCTAATGAGAGTTCACTGTGTTATTCATGGGTGTAGTAAAATGTATTTTGGTGATTTAACCAGTTATTAAAATGGGTGCATATGAATATAGAACTGTATAAGTTACTTGTATAAGGTAATGTCAGCTACACTAGAAGAAGTATTGTCAGTGGTAGAGAGGCAGCGTACGGCCTGCGTGCTGAAAGAACTGATTAATCAGATATTTTTCTGTCTTTACAGTTTTTCTGTAAAAATAAATATGTTGCACGGGAGATGAGTTGGCCCATCATTTCAGAAGTGTAACACAAGCCTAAATAGAAAGAGTTACCCCTAACTTGCATAACCCGATTTAAATGCGGACAGGACGTATGGACTACGTCAAGGCGCAATATGCGGTTACCTTCTTGTATATTTCGCTGTCTCTGTACTTTCGGCCGTCAACAAAAGACATAATTTTCATACTTTTCACCAGACCGATGAAGACAGAGGTTTCCTCGTCACTCCAAAAGTGTGGTGCTGTACTGCGACTCGCTCCCAACTTGTTGTTTACTTCCGGTGTTCTGGCGCATACAAGCCGTCTCGCTACTCAAAAGACCAAGATTCCTTGCGAACAGAGCATGCGCAGAACACACACTTTGATGGGGATATCCCGATACGCGTTTACACGACCAAATATTCGGGTTAGAAAAGGGTTACCCCAGGTGTAGTAACTGGGTTTTTAAAAACCCGGTTATGAGCATATCCGGGTTTTTGGCTGTGTTTACCTGGCCGTGCGGAACCGGGTTATTGTGAATATTCGGGTTTTAAAAGGGTTACTGGCTGCATGTAAACACACTCTGTTTGGCTGACTGGTTAGCGTGCGTGACTTTCACCCGGGAGTCTGGGGATTGAATCCTGATTGAACAATTTTTTTTTACATCCGCCACAGATCTCTCTGAAGAACTCAGCATTGACGGCTTCAGCAACACTGTGCCAGTCCATGGATTTTCTCTTCTTGTTTTGCAAAAGCACTTCCTTTCATTTCTCCACGTCATCCACAAGTTCCTGAATTTCTGCTTGTGAAATAGCGCTTCCTTGGTCTGCGGTCGTGATCAAAATGCTGCAATAGCCAGCTTATGTATATGCATGAGATCCACAAGGCATTTTGCATTGACTATTTATGGCAGTAAGTGGGCGTGGTGAGGGTGGGATGTGACTAAATAGCAGCTGAGAACATTTCTAGATAGTTTCCGATTTATGAAGCAGAGATTGCGTGCAGCTGTGCGTACGCCATGTTTGATAGATCACAAACCTACTTGGTGTGAATTCCTTTATTTTTTTGTTGAGCTTAAGTACGGTTTTAGTAAGGATTCAACGCAATGTTTGATAAATGAGACCCCAGCCTTTAAGTGTTAAGCCGGGCATACACTGTGCGACTTTTTCACTCGTAGCACTCAGCTTCAGCTCAAACTGTACGACTTCCTCGCAGGGCAGATCTCACGAGTCATGCGCTCACACTGCACAACCCAGTTCTCGGGTGCAACCTGACTGCTCACACTGTACGTCTGGTAGCAACACGTCGGCCCTAAAAATATGCTAAAAATAGCAGTTTTTACTCAACACGTCAGACTTTTTTTTCTTGTTTTGCCTGTTGTCCTTCGGGAGAGCTGCAGGAGGACACACAGGGATTTATGGGGGTTGGATGATGAAAACGAAATAAAGAAAGTAAATCTGTGTTTTGTGATCAGTTTAATTTGACATGAACACGACAAACACGCTTTCTTGACAATCTTTGTGAGTAAAAAACCGTGTAGAAACAAAAACGAACAACGTGTGTTATTAGGGAAATAGCGAGCGAGCGGCGTTGATGCAGGATTGCGCATGCGCCGTGAGCGGTTCTGATACATTTTGGGTCGCAGCTGCTCGCAGCGCTGCTTCAACAGTGCGATACCCTCACGAGGGACGAGCAAAATATTAAACACGCCAGAAGTCCGTGCAACCTCACGACTGCTGATCGACAGCTGGTCACGTGGTGTTAATCACCTCTCGTAACCCCCTGTACACTACACGACCGCTCGGCGCAAAACTCGCCCCGATCTCGTGGATTCTCGCACGACTGGAAAATCGGCTCAAAAAAGTGAAAAAGGAGACATCCTAACCAGATGCCCAAACCACCTCAACTGGCTCCTCTTGATAAATCGTACTTATTTCCAACAATGCAAACCAAACTCTCATTCCAATTGTACAGAGATCAAACGGCCCTCAGTGAGACACTTGAAACTCCATTCCTCTGAAGTACCTCTTACCTTGAAGAAGACAGTCTGAAGCCTTCTTCAAGGTAACAAAGCACATGAAGAATGACTGGGCAAGCATGTACTCTTGGTGGGACAACACTGGTACAGTGTTGACTTCTGACCCTCACTGTTGTTGCCTTTGGCATTGGGCAGGTGGCTGTGTGGTCACTTTGTTCTACTAAACAGCACCGATGCATGAACTGTTTGTGGTGTGACACTTTTCTATTAATCAGCATCATTTTTTCCCTGCATGTTCAAACACACGCACCATCCTTCATGTCATGAATATGTCATCCTTTGGCCCTCGTGACATTGATTCAAGAACAGACTGTTCACTTGCTACCTTGTCAATCGGTCACGAATGCAATCAGCTGATAAAGCCTCTATTCTGTCCTCTTTATGAGTCACCCTCCCAGTCATCTGCTACTTTAAACATGGAACAGACATCAGATACCTTTGAGAATTACCTGGGTGACCATTATTGTTTAGCTGATGGCTGTGACAGTTTAGTTTAGATCCTCTAGATTTGCATTTATGACCCGTTTCTCAGCGTACATCCATTAGACTTTGATCAGAGGTTTCTTATCTTTGGCTTGTACAAATCAGAACCATAGGTGCAAATGGGTAAATAAGCATCAAGTCAATGAACAAAATGGACTGAGAGACATAAAATTGATTTTACTTCCTGAACTTCTTTAAATATATAAAAAAGGCATTTGAAGTTCACATGGGCATTTACTAATGGAAAAGGGTGGCTTGCCAACTCCGGGTCGGGGGAGAGGTCCTACCTAAAGTGGAGGAGTTTAAGTATCTCGGGGTCTTGTTCACGAGTGAGGGTAGGAGGGATCGGGAGATCGACAGGCGGATTGGTTCGGCGTCTGCAGTAATGCGGACGCTGAACCGATCTGTCGTGGTGAAGAGGGAGCTGAGCCAGAACGCCAGGCTTTCAATTTACCGGTCGATCTACGTCCCAATCCTCACCTATGGTCATGAGCTTTGGGTAATGACCGAAAGAACGAGATCGCGGATACAAGCAGCCGAAATGAGTTTCCTCCGTACGGTGGCCGGGCTCAGCCTTAGAGATAGGGTGAGGAGCTCGGACATTCGGGAGGGACTCGGAGTAGAACCGCTGCTCCTCCGGATCGAAAGGAGTCAGTTGAGGTGGTTTGGGCATCTGGTCAGGATGCCTCCTGGACGCCTCCCTGGGGAGGTGTTTCGGGCATGTCCTGCTGGCAGGAGGCCCCCGGGTCGACCCAGGACACGTTGGAGGTTACATCTCCAATCTGGTCCGGGAACGCCTTGGGGTCCTGCCAGAGGAGCTGGTGGAGGTGGCTGGGGAGAGGACGGTCTGGAACTCCCTAGTTGGGATGCTTCCCCCGCGACCCAGACCCGGATAAGCGGAGGAAGACGACAACGACGACGATCTACTAAAAGAAGATATGGACATCCAGAACTACACAATACAACTCATATTTAGTCTTTTGACTGTTACCAAAATGTGTGAATTTCTAATTCCAGTTTTAGCATTTTAAAAAAAGTTAAACTGTCTGACTTAGGGCTGGGTTATAGAGACCAAAACTTATATCTCAATATATGTTAGCTGAATTCCAATATACAATGTATACCTTGATATTTTTCCTGCTGTTAAATATTTACTAGTTAACTCCATTCAAGCTGTCATGAGAAATTATGTACATAAATTCATCAGCAGATTAAATGCATAATAATCTGTCTATCTCATTCAAGTTTATTTATTATATATTTATAATTAATGTACAATAATTTCAATTCCATCAAGAGGCCACTCATTTTAACTCATTCACTCATATTACCAGTAAATATTTCTTGTCCAGAGAAAAAACGAATATCATGTAAAGCTAAATTTACATGGTATTTGCATCCACTGCTCAAAAGATTACACTCCTGTTTTTATTTTATTTATTTTTTTTGGCCCTCCATCTCTCCGTAAGTGTTTTCTGACTATGCGAGGGCGGGGTTTGACCCATCTCTCTCTACACCAGGGGTGTCAAACTCAAATTCATACTGGGGCCGAAATGAAAATCTGGGACGAATATTTTTTTGAAAAAGTGATGGCAAATATGCACATTTTCTTTAGCAACATATATGCAATTTTGAACCTTTTAATTTGGAAACAAACTTACTTTTGCATTAACACTGAATGTGCAATAATCAAATTACACACAAGCAAGTCAGTTTTAAATAAAACGTATCAGTGGTATTCATTACTTGTGGTATGATCAGCATTTTTTAAATCTATTCAGGATTTATGTTTTCTTGTTTTTTATTCATTTTTCTTATTTTTTATTCTCCTTTTTTCTCCTGTGATACGTGTCATCGCTGCTGTGACGTCTAGCTTTCCCCACTGAGGAACAATAAAGGGATTTTCTATTCTATTCATCTATCTGCAGCCTTTCCACTTCCTGTTTACTGTAGGTTAAATCTTTTCTCACGGGCCAACAATAAAATAAAAATATCATTTTATCTCAAATGAAAATGTAACATCTCACCTGTAAACTTTCATGTTTTGGAGCAGAAAAAGAGCATAAAACCAGCATATTTAAAGCTCAGTTTGTTCCACTGGTTTACTGTGATGCTCACCTGTTCCAGCCAGATACCTGCATCATGGGGTTGACCTGAGCTGAGGAGGAGACTCCTGTTGTTTTGTTCATCTTCATCATGATAATGACAACATTAGATGACAACAGGTGCTCACAAAGGGTTGTGCTGCTGAACATGTCTGAGCAGCTTGACCACGTCGTTGTGTGTCGGGGAGGAAAAACAACAGCAGCCACAGAGTCATGCTGGTTTGAGCGTGTCGCTGCTCGCTGGAGTTATATCAGCTCTGTCTGGAAGTTAGTTGGAAAACTTTCTCTTTCAGTCGTGAACACGTTACTGAGCAGTTAAAATCTCCGTTTCTGGGCTTCAGCGTCGGAAAATAGCTGAGTAAACTCGGCGCTGAGTGAGAGGAGTGTTTAGTTTGTCCGAGACAGCGGAGATGCAGACACCGACCGCAGACGCTGGAAAAAACACAGAGGGGGCGCTTGGCTCTGCGCTAACGCCGCAAAGCATCATGGGAGTTGTAGTCTTTGCGGTAAAATCAGCCAGTGGGTCAGTTTTAATATATTTTTGACATTTATCTCGCGGGCCACATAAAAATGCTTCCCGCGGGCCTTGTGTCTGACATATGTGCTCTACACAAACGGAATAAACTGGTCGGCAGCCATGGTGAAAAGTCTCAATGAAACACAAACAAACGTCCTTAAATAATTAAAAACCGCTAAACCAAATGCAAAGTTTAGAGCAAAACATTGACCCAGAGGTTTCCTGATTGAGCAGACACATGAGAATACATGTAATAACCGCTTACACAGCACAAGCCAGTCACTAGCACTAGCCGCTATGCTTGCAGCTTGACTAAATAATCAGAATAAAGTCATCATGTTTCTTATTTTTAATTATATCAATATTTTAAAAATATTGATAAACTGTCCAGCCCTAGACTGACTCATTTAGATTCTGATCTCATCTCATCTTAAAACGTGCCTTTTATCTTTGATGTATATAGAGCATGGGACATCCAGCCATGCATTATCATCCTTTTGGAGGAGTGGAGGAGTAAATGGGAGGGGAATACAGTCAGAGACGTGGACCCAGGATGGGGAATACAGTCAGTAAAGACGGTTCTCTTTGGCCCTGCCTCCCACATGTCTCCATCTAAAAGGCTAGGTTAACCAGAGTTATCTCTGTAGTTACTGTAAATCCTCTAATACAGGCCCGGGCCTGTATTTGACTCAAGCTCATCAAGCTCCAGGCCTTTATCGGAAGGAGGACCAGAATTAGAGGCAGGCCTCAATTTCTATTTGAGCAAAATGAACTAATGGTTCGCTGGAGTTTTTGACAATTTAAATTGCGCCCACATTTTCAAAGTTAAACACATTTCTTTTAACAACGGTAGTTTCTGCTTCAGCCCTCTCCCCCCTCCCCCTGCGCAGCGGCCGCAAACTCACTGATGCGCCTGCAGCCTCTCGGAGTTCCTGCTGCTCTAAACATTAAAATAATTATTTCATTTTCTGTTCCTCACTTCTGATTACCTTCCATGGTGTCTGTTTGTTGCAACCACCAGGTACAAAAACTAACTTGTTTTTATTTGACTATTTTTCTGTCCTGCCTGTTTATTATCTTCCTGCATCTCCTCTCAATCCTAAAGAAAAACTGCTACCTGGGTTCATATATATTCACCTTATGAGTTACCTTTGAACTGCAGTTCTAAAAGATCTACCGACCGCAAAAACAGCGGAGTGCTCGCCGGCCACATCAGTTAGGTGCGTCACTGAGGACAAAACAGGTGATGTGCCCTGATCCACAGCAGCGAAAAGCATCAGGCACAAATAAAAGAATAAGAGACAGAAAACATAAAAGGAAATGAGCCGACATGAACGATCGCGTGTTAAATTAGTTTTTGAGGTGGCGGCACCTGATTTGATAATGTTACTGTGGCCGTGCTCAGGACACAGATGTCTGGAGCGCGTCAACAATCAGAGCTTTGCATGCACAAGCTGGTTAAGGTTAGGATGGGGGTGAGGGGAAGGTTAAATTGCAAGAGGGTAAACGTCACAATTTGGTTAAATGTCCGTTTTACGGCGGGTGTCAGTACCGACGCTCTGGCACAGCGCGTTGCCTCCCGACGCGCAGGAGCTCGTCACCTGCTGACAGCAGGCTGCTGTCTTTTCCGAGGACTGCATCTTGCCGGTCATTATCACGTGACAGCGACTAGTCGATGACAGGCATAACAAGTCACTATAGGGCAGTGAAGTCGACTAGTGACTAGTTCATACAACCCCTGCTACTGCTCCCCAGAGTGTTCTGCAGCATAATCAGTACGTTCTCTTTGAACTTGATATCAAATTTTGGCCTCCTCTTCGTCTCCGCACGGTTAAAGTTACCCTCGCGGTCTATCGCAGGCAAATCAAAAGTGAGACGGATGACACAACCGCCCCCCGTACTTGCTTGTTACCACATTCCACCCGGCCACAATAAAAAACCGGCCATTATTCACCTCCGCCGACTCTGACACTGGCCAAAATATGATACCCGACAGTTAATTAAATACTGGCTAATATTAGAGGATTTACGGTATGCTGCTATAGGCTTATGGTTGGAGAACATACTGACCACTTTCCACAATCTTCTATTTTCTTCTACCACTTCTCTCAAATTGCATTATTTCCTGTTACTTTAGCTGTTACCTTTATTTCCTCTCTTAAGTGTTTTTCTCCCTAGAAGAAGCTACGATGGTGTTCTGCTGAGCTGTGGTGGCCTCATGGAGGCGGCCATCAGCTGGCACATTGCTGCCAAGCACTTAACATTCTCCCTTTCCTGATAATAGCATTTTACTTTCTTTGACATGGAATATGCTACTACTAGTTCACAAATGTTGTGTGTATGTGTGTGTCTGCTCTATCTTCTCAATCCCCAGTGAGTCGTGGAGGATGGCTGCTTATATCGAGCCAGGATCCTCTGGAGGTTTCTTCATGTTAAAAGGGAGTTTTCCTCTCTACTGTCACTACATGCTTGCTTAGTATGAGGATTGCTGTAAAGTCACTGACACCAGTCAGTGACTCGATGCAATCTGCTGTGTTCCTTATATAGGAAACCTTTTACTGATTGGCTTAATGAACTGACCTGTATTGGAATATTTACTTTGAGAAGTGCACTTGGGTCAGATCCTCTGGGGGAATCCCAAGGCAATCCCTGGCCAGCACAGAAACATAGTGTCCAGTGTGTACTGGGTCTTTGTTTGGGTCTCCTCCCAGTTGGATGTGCCCAGAACACCTCACCATGGAGGCGCCCAAGAAGTATCCTAACCAGAGGCCTGAGCCACCTCAACTGATTCCTCTCAATGTGGAGGATCTTCTCCAGGCCCCTCCTGGATGACCGAGTTTCTCAACCTATCTCTAAGAGAGCGCCCAGATACCCTGCGGCGAAAACTCCTTTTCGACCTCTTGTATTTTTGATCTCGTTTTTCAGATCGCAACTCAAAGCTGGTGATTATAGGTGAGGGATGGAACGTAGATCGACCTGGAAATCGAGAGATTCGCCTTTTGGTTCAGCACAAATTCTCTGATCGATCTTGCGCTCCATCTTTCCCTCACTTATGAACAAGACCCCGAGTGGAACATTTTAACCATTTAAATGTTAATGAATCTGTGTTTATGCCATGTTTTTTCTCCTGCTGTTTTGGATTGTTGGTTTAATATGATGTTTTAATAACTTGTTTGACTTTATTATAAAACTCTGTGCTTGAAATCAGTTGTTGTAAATGTGGCTGATAAACAGAGATTGATATTGACAACTATAAAAAAATGTGTAGGCATGAAAATTTACTGATTTATCCAAAGGAATTGTAAAAATGGTATTTGTATTAAGCTGCCGCAATGTCTTTATTCTTTAACTTACACACATAATGAATCATTTAAAAATGAGATTCATTCAACATTAGTTGCAGAATGTATTTTTTCTTTCTTCTTTTGTGAAGGGAGCTGTTTAAACCTTAGTGGGTTCAAAGCTAATTTCCCTGAGGTGCCAATAAAGCTACTTGTTGTATCACATGTTAATAGTGTTGAATAAACAACATCTTACTTCTGATTTCATCTCTAGACTGACTATCAGGGGTAGGAAGTTAATGGTACTATTGTTGTAAAGCATTAACCAGTATTGCCTTTTAATAGAAATTTTGAGTTAAAATGGCCCGGATTTGATATAGCGCCTTCCAGGGTTCAACGTCTCCCCAAAGTGCTTTACATCACAAGCAGTCATTCACACATTCACACACTTGTGGTGATAAACACTATAGCGACAGCTGCCCTGCATGGGGTGATGGAGGCAAGACTCCTGAACACAAGTGCCAACTTGTCTTGCCTGCTGATCACCACCAGCAGGCAAGAAGGATGAAATATCTCGCCCAAGGACACGATGACTGTGAGACTGAGTGGGGGTCAAACCTGCAACCCTCTAGTTACTCCAAACTAACTAAACGCCTCTTCCACGATCACCACACTCATGATAACTGTATTTTTAAAAAGGAATTTTCAATTTGTGTTTGTCTTTGTTAAATTTAATGACAAAAATAATTTTCTTATTAAGACTAAAGAGAAAATGACTGAGGAGAACAAGATGTGGTCACATTGAGGAATGCCAACCTTTCCATTTTAGTGAATTTAAAGCGGAAGGACAAATGTTTATGTTTCATAATGAATAAATATGTTCTGGTACCTTCAAATTAAATAATATTTTTTTTCCTATCCGTTTAATCACATCACATGTTTCAGCCCAATTCAGTTTTCCGATTGTGACTGTTGTGGTATAGCCAACAGCTGATGGAAGCTGTATAGCCCCCATGCAGGAGACTCTAATTATCCAAGGCAAAATCCAAAGGGTTAACAAGACGTTAGTCTTTTGTGAAGGCTGACATTTATTGTTGTGGTTAACAATCAACAATGTTTATTGGTAATAAGAAGTGCACATTAATTTGGATTTGAATAGCATGTAATTGGATATGAATTGGACCCATTTCCTTCCCTGTTTCCTATCTAGAAATGGCATTTGCTGTAAATTTGGGCCAAATTTATGCATGTCTCTACGAGCAGCATTAAGAAAAGCTCTCTTGCTGGGAGCATAATTTAGTTAATGTGAGATAATTCCAATGACTAATGAGAGAAGGTAATATGAAAACAAAAAGCCTTTTAAATGCAGAAATATGGAGGTGCAGAATTGATACAGAAATGTCAGTATAAGGAAATGGCTACCAAGTGAGGAAAGAAACCTCTGCTTCTTTGCTAAGCGTCCTCTTTTTGTGGTGGTGACTGAGTGAAAGAAACGCTTATTGAGGCATCAGATTTATAATCTGAGATTAAAAAAAGAGCTCACACAAATCTGTTTAAGTAAAAGTGATGAAAAAAAACCCCACAACTGTACAAGCTGACAACCAAAATTACCAGATGGCATGGGTCAGAGGTCACTAGTTATTAAGAAAAACACAAGAGTAGAGAAAATCTGTACTTTATTTTGGAAAATCAAAAACCATCCTTCCTATAAGCTGTTTTCTGCGCAATGACCTGCATATTAATGGGAGAACTCTCTTCTGATAAAGAACTTGTGGAAGACACAAATCAGAGGGAACTGCTTGACTTTCTGATCCTGATCAAAAAAGAGCCT
The DNA here is from genome assembly GCF_043380555.1 of Nothobranchius furzeri. Lineage (NCBI taxonomy): Eukaryota > Metazoa > Chordata > Actinopteri > Cyprinodontiformes > Nothobranchiidae > Nothobranchius > Nothobranchius furzeri. The sequence continues at coordinate 4,459,590 of NC_091744.1, read as the reverse complement.
GGGAATTTAGAGAGCACACAGAACACTGACACCACAACCACTGGGGAGTTGTGGTTTGATTTGTCAAGAAGTAAATTCTCCACTCTGCACAGAGTTGAAACAAGCTTGATAAAAACAGAGCCAGTTTCCAGGCTTTCAACTTAGAAATGATGAAAAAAAGGTAATCAGCACGAGGAACATTAAACATCTTTGATTTATTAAACAAAAAGGGATCCAAGGCTTCAATACAGAAAGAAATCAATGTTCACAATATTAGAAATAAGCGGAGAAAAAAAATAAATTCTAAGAAATTAAGAGAAGTTAAAAGCATAACAACCCGATCTTTGATGTTTTTAATTACATTATCAAACAAGCATCAGGGTGAATGGGGCTTCATGTAAATTAAAAGAAAAAAATAACTGCTAAACATCAAATTGAAATCCCAGTAATCTTACCATAAATCCACAGACTGACAGGAGGTGTACAGAAATAAGCATAAAGTTAAATCATATATATGTGTATATATGATTATATATATATATATATATATATATATATATATACACACAAATATATATATATATATATATATATATATATATTTGTATATATATATATATATATATATATATATATATATATATATATATATATATATATATATATATATATATATATATATATATATGTGTGTGTATATATATATATATATATATATATATATATATATATATATATATATATATATATATATATATATATATATATATATATATATATATGTGTGTGTGTGTGTGTGTGTGTGTGTGTGTGTAACTAATCTAACCCTCAGACCTATTTTTGTTCTCACTGTAACACAATGAGCGGATATTAGGGGTTTATTCTTTTTTTTTTTTTTTTACAGACATCATACCTTGAGGATGAGGAAAGAAACTGAGCTAGGCCACTTCCTCAGCCATCTTTGCTCCACAAGCTGAAAGTTTTCCTCAAGTTGTTGAGGAGATGTTCAGAGATGGCTAACCTAATAAAACCTGAGCAGCGAGACCTGCCATTTGTTTGCTGTGGAGTATTTCATTACCCCAGGAAGCTTCATCTGCTGTTGGCAAACTCATATGCATGTGACCCAAACCTGCTGGACGATAGAGGAATGAAGATGAGTGGTCCCATAATGTGGGAGGGGAACCCTTTTAGAGGTGATGTGAGCAGATAGAAACCAGTGCATTGACATTTTCAGCTTTTCATTGTCAGTTTTTTAAGCCCTCACCCTTAAAGGAGTAGTTCACTCATTTAATCAAGACATTTGCAGTAGGAATGAATGCCTTGTAAGTCGTTCTCAGGGGACAAGAAACACCAGTGCACCATTTCCAGGAACTAGAAGTAAGCCAGATCACAGCTGAGCTTCAGTCGGCAGGCTTTGGAGTCTTATTTCCTGATATTTGGATATCTCACCACTGACTTCCAACTTGGGTTTTTTATCGCCACAATAAACACAAGCCTTGAGGAGCTGCAGCTGTGTGGTGAATTTACTGATGCTAATGGTTAGCTTCAATCAGCCAAGACAGCCGCTGCTGTTTACTGGATATTAAAACAGAAACAGCCTTCCCCGTCGTGAGTCAAGATGGGTGAGTCCATGAATGTTAAGTGACAGTGTGACATAGGTCTGTCAGGCTTTTCAAATCCCAGAGTTTCACCATCTATTTTCTATCAGAAGCTAATGCAGGAGATATGTTTTTGGAGACTATTTTCATGTCCAGAGTGCATGAAAAACTTTGAGTGACCAATTATAATCAGGAATAATCATTAAAAAGTGGATTTTCAGTGAACCTCGCCTTAAAATAAACAGTTTTATAACATTTTTTGTCTTTTATGTTTATGTGTATGTATTTAGTCCTTTATTCAAGCATGCTGGGAACTGACAGCATCTTTAGGCTCACCTGTATTCACCTCTTTTGTTCTCTGATCTTTGTTGTGATGCTTTATTCTGATCTGCCTCTTCCTGTCGGAACCCTGGTCATTTCTGAGAGGCAGTCTCTTCCTTCGCCCATTGATTTTCTCCAACAGCTTGTGGTCTAATTGCCCTTATCAAAAACATGACCTGCTAAATGATGACTGCCTTTAATCGCCTTCTCCCTTGCCAGCAGCTACTGACATTTAGCTCAATTAATTAATGCATAGACAGCAAGGACTTAGGATCTGCTCTGCTTGGCTAAGATGGCAGCTTCTGTTATGTAACAAAGCATTGAAGTTTCAGAGTGGGACAGGGCTCATATCTGATGCCTTAAATGAGTTATCGCCAGGATAATGCCGTGATGATGTCTGTCATAAATCTGATTAATCATAAAATATTTTCTACCTTTGTATTTGGGATTAAACGGAATTATCCTGCAAAGACTTGAAAATGGGAATGGAAGCTGGCATTTAATGTTACTTCTGTACGGTGGTAATAAACTTGATAGCTATAGCTGGAAATATCCGCAGGTGACTGTAGCTAAAGGTCAGAGGCTGAAATGAGAAGCCTGCTTTGGTTAACCTCTGTGGAGCATTTGTCCCCATTACTGAACAGTATTTGCAAAAATAATTAGTGCTGTCCAAAATGTTGTTTCTCTGATGTGAATCTGAAAAGAGGCCTTCACAAAATAAAAACAAAGGAAAACATCTGAGGACTGACTAGAGAAAGACTTTGGATCAGATTCAGTTAATAAAATATGATTCACATTTGATTTGTGCTTCTTTTTTTCATTCTGTCATATTTATGTTTCAGATCAGCAAACAAATATCAATCTCAAGGCAAAGAAAACCTGAGTAAATACAAAATTGATGGTTTCATTTTTTAAGGGAAATATGCTGTCTGAACCAATCTGGCTCTACGTGAAATTTAACTCTAAACATGTTTTTCCATAACAAGAAATGAGTCTGTGAAGAAATCTTGTCCCTTTCTCAACATGAACAGCCTGTTTAAGGTCAAAGCTCAGACAATCTCCTGAAGCAGCAAAGCAGCCCCAGACCATTACACTACTACCACCATGGTTGACTGTAGGTATGATGCTTTTATTCTGAAATGAAGAATTAACATGGTGCATATCTTCTGAAATGTTCGTTAGTCTCATCAGTCCACAGAATAGTTTATCAAATTTCTTTGTAGTCATCAAGAGGCTTTTTTTGTTGGTAAATGTGACATAGGGCTTTTATTTCAGGTTGGTAAGCAGATATTTTGGCATAGGAACTTTTTCATGAGGATATGTTTGTCCTTCTGTCTCTTTCTCATTGTTGAATCATGAACTCCAAAATCCTTATCAAGTTAGATATGCTGTAATTTAGGGCTAGGTTTCTGAGTTATGGTTAGAATTAGGGTTCTTCTTGTTCTAGATGTTTTTTTTTAGAAGCAAACGAGATGTGTTGCTTTTTGAAATTGTTTAGCCTTCTTCATGTTGCCTGATTCTGTCAAAGTGATTTCATAATTCTAAGTGTCTGGTAGAAATTAAACAATGAACGACCCACACTTGTATTGTGCTTTTAGGAGTCATAGGACTCCAAAGTGCTTCACACTTCAGTGAATCGCACATTCACAACCTGATGGTGATGAGCTACATCATAGCCACAGCTGCCCTGGGGCGCACTGACACACAAGCACCAGCAGGCAAGGAGTGTAAAGTGTCTTGTCCAAAGACACAACAAGTGGGAAACGCTGAGCGGGGTTCGAACATGCAACCCTCAAGTTACACATAAGTCTTCTGGCACCATCACACCATTATCTTGATTTAACAAAGAGTGTAACATCTTCCACAAAGAGGGCTAAGTTGGTTTGGATAGTTGTTTTCGTCTTGATCAATAGAGTTTCTTTGTGTAGGATAGAAATGTGTTTGCTGATCTAAAAGGTGTAACAAAAAAAAGCAAAAACAGACGTAGCACTTCATTTAAATGTTGAGAAAATGAAGAGATCTTACTAACCAAACTTCGTCTGGAAATCTTGCAAAATTATTTTAAATTAGCGCAAACGGTTTCTCATATTAAACAGGTGCAAAAGTCATTAATGCTTCACTGCTTGTGTTTCTTCCACTCTGTTCAGCTGCTCTCGTTCTGTCATAAACAAACATATTTCCTCTCAGGTGGAACTCATTTCTTTTTGTGATAGTCGTGTTCTCTTGCTTTGCTTTAATTGTGTTTTGCCTGCTGATATTTGTGCTACCAAACTCCATTTACGGGTTTTTGCCACTGTTTACAAGCCTCACGGCATTATCTGCTGCTCATTATGTTCTCTGCATGCAGCACATTCTCCTTCTGCTGAGGAGTTTATGGGACTTTTATATGAATCCCAACATGATTTCCCACTATGTGTAGAACATTCACTTCCTCGGGCCGTCTCTTTGAAACACCAATTTACTAATCCAAATTCCCATCTGTCACTTGTTTCCTGTCAGGTGTTACGTCCATACAGATGTCATATCCAGACTTCTTTTCTGCAGCTTACCGCTACAAATTCACCACAGATGTTGCTACAGCTTGACTGCCAATTTCAACACAGATGCTGTCAAAGTTTGATTGCCTGCTAAAAGGATGTGTTTGTGCGCCACAGTGGACCTTATGCCCTTCCAAGAGCTTGTCGTCTTGAGCGACAAACAAAGAAGAGGATTCTTAGTAGAACACAACAGTTTGAATGTTTCAAAGTTTTAATCTTTTGTGGAAAAAACAAGAATATACTTATGACAGTCGAAGGAAATGGACCCAAGGATTCAGCCAGCACACCAAATGGAGCATTCATTAAAAGTCTGTTGCAGGAAAAATGATTAGCATGGCTTGGCTTTAGACTAACTTGACCTAGCCTGAGTGACATGACTGATTTACCAAAGCAGATTTGACATGAGCAAATATATTTGACTTGACAAAGCCGACTTGTCTAGACTTGACTTGACAAACTTGGTTTGCGTGAACTTGGCTGGATATCACCTGGAACTGAAATAGACCTGTGGGTGGTGATGAGACATTTGAATGATAAATGATAAATGACCCACACTTGTATAGCGTCTCTCAGAGTAAGGACTCTGAGAGACGCTATACAAGCTACAGTTCTGGACTCGCCACTAACATCAGCTGAGCTCCAGGAAGCCCTTAAATCCATGACTAATAGGAAAGCTCCAGGTCCAGACGGGTTTCCAGCAGAGTTCTACAAAGAATTCTGGATCATTCTGGCTCCAACATTTTTCAGAATGGTAAGGGATATCGAAGAGAGCGGCAGATTACAGCCAAACATGAATTCAGCCAATATTAGTCTCTTGTTAAAACCAGGCAAAGACCCAGCATTTCCAACCAGCTATTGCCCAATTTCTCTTATTAATGTTGATCTCAAAATAATTTGTAAAGCCCTGGCAAAAAGATTAGAGAAGGTAACCCCCTTCATAATACACCCTGACCAAACTGGTTTCATTAAGGGTAGACAATCATCCACAAACTCGCATAGATTACTTAATTTGATAGATTTCTCTTCCAGTAGAAACATAGAAACTAGTATATTATCTCTAGATGCAGAAAAGGCTTTTGATAGAGTTAACTGGAAGTTCTTATTTGCAACTTTACATAAATTTGGGTTTGGGAACTTCTTCATAAACTGGCTACAAACATTATACAGTTCACCAACAGCACAAGTCAGGACAAACGGCCAAATATCAGCTAGCTTCTGTCTTCAGAGGGGGACCAGGCAGGGATGCCCACTCTCCCCCTCACTGTTTGCTATCTTTATCGAACCACTAGCGGCAGCAATTAGGCAAACATCAAATATTACAGGGATAGAGTGTAAGAAAATAGAACATAAGATCAGTTTTTATGCAGATGATGTTTTACTCTTTCTCCAGAATTCTCAATCCTCTCCCTCCCATTCAATAGAACTGATAAACTCTTTTTCAAGAGTTTCAGATTACTCTATAAACTGGTTAAAATCCACAGTTCTACCAATTAATTTCTCTTTTGTCAATTTGCTTAATACACAATTGGAGTCAGGGAATATCACATACCTGGGAATTAATGTCCCTCCCAAGCTGGCAGATCTAACCAAACTAAACTACATCGCACTTTTAAAGAAAGTGGAAGATGATCTTGCAAGATGGAAATCCTTACCGATATCACTCATGGGGAGGGTTGCTACAATTAAAATGATGGTCTTACCCAGAATAAATTACTTATTCTCGATGATCCCAAACAAACCACCAGCTGACTGGTTTAGAGCTCTGGACTCCTCAATTACTAAATTCCTTTGGCAGGATAAACCTCCACGAATTAGCTTAAAAATGCTTCAGAAGACCAAAGACAGAGGAGGACTGGATTTACCCAACTTTTATTATTATTTCTTAGCCAACAGGCTGCAATATATACCAATATGGTTGCAAGATAACCCACTAGGTGAGTCCTGGTTAGATATAGAACAGACACTTTGCAATACGATAGAGCTTTCAGACTTACCATTTATTAGCTCAAGCATAAGAAAACATGAAAGCTTCAAAAGTATTAGTATCAGCACCTCTCTGACAGCATGGTGGGAGTATCTAAAAATGACAGAGTCTTCACTAGTACTATGCAGATGCACACCTATCTGGAATAATCCTGACATTTTGCAAAATAACCAAAATATGAACCTTCCGGACTGGAAAAATAAAGGAATCCTATACCTGGAACACATATATGAAGGATTGGACTTCATCCCATTTAATCGAATAGTCTCCCAATTTGGAAGGGATAAGAATAGCTTTTTAGAATATCACCAAATTAAATCTGTAGTCGAACAAAAATTTAAGCTCAATAAAGTATTACAAACACCACCAAGGTGACCTCTATAATCTCAAACCCCCCAAACTACTGTCTAAAGTATATAAGACACTGTCCAAAATAGACGATAAAATTGCAATCCCTATTGAAAAATGGGAGGTGGATCTATCAGTTAGCTTTGACCAGAACTTCTGGTCCCAAACTTGTTTAAAAACTTTTAAAATGATCAGACACCCCAATTTACAATTAATTCAGTACAAAATACACAGAATACACTATACAGGTCATCGGATGTTCAAGATGGGGTTTGTACCATCTGACACATGTACACTCTGCACAAACAACATTGCTGACAATTACATTCACGCACTGTGGTCCTGTCCACCTGTCCAGGGATTTTGGGGTAGAGTATGTGAGAATTTGTCAAAATGTCTGAAATGTCATATCCCAACTTCCCCCTCTCTTTGTTTTCTGGGAAACCTGGACGATGTCCCGATCGAAACATCTTTGGTTCACATGGTTCTGACTGCCATATGCATCGCTAACCAAACTAAACTACATCCCACTTTTAAAGAAAGTGGAAGATGATCTTGCAAGATGGAAATCCTTACCGATATCACTCATGGGGAGAGTTGCATCTCTAAGAAAACTATCCTCTTGAATTGGAAAAATAAGTGCAAACTCTTTGCATCAACCAGTATAGAAATCTTTTGTTTGATCATATTACACTTGATTTAGCCTCTGCTTCCACTTCAAATCAATCTCTCTGGGCTCCTTTGATCAGTTCCATCACATAGCGATGATGGGGGACCATTGATATTGTCCTGCGGGATGATGTGGGTGGGGGGGTGGATGGTCTGAGTTTGGAGTATCCGGATGTTCTCTGGAGGTGGGTTCACTGGGGGTGTCTGGGACTGGGGGGGGGGGGGGGGGGGCGTTGCCCCCCTCTGGAGGTGCTTGGGTTGCCTCAGGGGGTGGACTACTGGTGGTTGTGATTGGGGCCCCTTGGAGGTGTTGGCGGCGGCCATGGGTCACTGCCTGGCAGCTGCATTGCCCCTGGGCGGGTCTGGGTGGGGGCCTGGGGGCTCGGAGTGTGGGGGTGGCCGGCCACGTGTGGGGATCTGGGCGGGGCCTTGGGGGTCGGGTCCTGGCATGTATGCTGCCGGGAAGGAGGCGGGCACATGCAGCAGTGCCTGGCCCGGGTTCGGCGGCCTCGGGTACACCTTGGCTCCTCTGATGTCTCATCACAGGGGAGGGGGAGGCCCAGGAGGGGGAGGACCCAACCTTACCTGGATGTCCTATGTCTTATATATTCTGGAAGTTGTGCAAATGCAGGGATGGGCATAGATATTCTGCTGGGGTGGGGCTGGGTTGGTGCCCTCGGGGTCCATGAGGCTCTGCAATGCTGCTGCTTTGGGCCCTGGCAGGATGGGCTGGGGTCTCCATGCCCTGGGTGGCAATTTGACAACAGAGGTGCCTATTGGGGCCAGTGGGGGAGCTGGCTCCCTGGAGGGCTAAGCCCAACCAGCCATTCCTCCCCATCCCCGCATATTTTTCTCCTCCGGCTCCCTCAAATCATCACACAAACATGCACCTAGGACCATGGGGGATGGACAAGTCAGGGAGTGCGGGTATGGACTCTTTTTCCACATTCCTGTGGCAACCTGCCCCCCAATTTTATTTGCACCTTATACACGTCCACCAAAGACATTCCACGCAAACACACACTTAGGGCCTTGGGAGTGAGCACATTCAACGGCACATGGCAGGGGGATTTCTCTGCCTCCTCCCGAGTGCCGGTGCCCACTTCCAATTTTAAACTGCACTTACACACCGAGGGCTGTGGGTGCAAGTGGGGTGGTGTGGTGGCATCAGCTGGCATAGGCCAGACAATGCCCGCACTGCCCGCTCACCACAGCCATGGAATACATCTCATGAACACACAACACTATATTGGAGCAGGTGGAGGGCGACTAGGGGTCTTAGCACACCTCTGTTGTCGCTTGGCTTCCTGGGGCTGGAGGCTAGGAGGGAGATCTGGCCGTCCGGTTGGGGTCTGGGGTGGTGGGTTGCTGTGCTCAGCGTTGGGCGGGGGAGCCTGCTCATCAGCACCCCAGCAGAAAGGGTCAAACTCTGGTAACCAGTGATTGTTGTACCCAATGTGCAGCAGTATCGGGACCAGGGTGAATAGGGTGTTTATGGGGAGGATGAGTGGGTGTCCGGTGTGCATTTTTGTAAGTCTTTGGTTGTATGTGCATGGGTGAGCATGAGGGAGGGAGTGTGTGACTGTGTTTGTGTATGACTGTATATGTCAGGTGGGGCCTTTGACTCCTCTCTTCTCCCGGGACTTCTTTTGATGATATAGATCTTCGTCTCCCCTCTCCCTGCCACACCTGGTGTGGGGTGTGGTGCCTTGGTCTGCCTGAGTGTTCGTGGCTCCCGGGTCAGGGGGTTTAAGATCTTTGGCGCCTGCCTGGTCGATCCCGGTGGCTGCCTGGTGGGGTCTGGGTCCCTGGGCTCTGCTGGGTCCCCGACTGGGGTGGTCGCCCCTGGGTCCCGGGTCGCTGGGTCCCGGGCTCGGCTGGCTAGGGGGTGGGAGGCTGCGGGCGTGCCTGTGGGCTTGCTGCTGAGATCTCCCGGGACTCTGTCGGCTGCTGGTTGTGGCCCCCCGGGGCAATCCTCTGTGCCTCTCGAGGGGGGCGGGGGTCTTTCTGGTTGCAGTCTCCTTGGGGTTCCTGTGTTCTGGGACAGCGCCTGGATCTCTTGGACTTGGAGCTCCCCCTGTCTCCTACACATCTTTGGGGAGCGGATCTGTGGTCCCTCACACTCTCTATTGGATGCCCCTATAGAGAAACCTTACATAAACAAGCGCGTGTACACACACACAGGTGCTCACATGGTGCTCTCAAAAGTATGGGCTTGGGCACGTTCAACACATGTCTTAAGGCTATGGTGGGCACTAAATGCACTATGATTTATTATCGTGTGATTGTTCAGTTAAACAATGTTGATTTTATATTTCATCATCAGGTTGATGCAGTGATAGCTTGCTCCTGATGTATTGTTGTGTGTCCCTTTTTTTTCTATTATTTCTCTTTCTGCAGGTCTAGAAGCAGACTCTTGTTAATTATTGTTTATTTTTGTTTGGAGTATGTTTGATGAATTTGCAGGTAAAAAAATTCCTAGAAATAGTGATAGAATCCTCGTAGACGACTAGAATAATCTAAAACCTGTATCAGTTTAATTTACACAAGTCAGAAAGTGCAAGACATGAGGCAACTCTGGGTGGAGTTGGCAACGTATGAAACTAATTTGAGGCTGACTGGAGACAAACAAGATTTTCCAGCATTCCAATTTAGAAATTTTAAAACAAATGAGAAGGAAATAAATCAAGACACTTGCATTAAAGATTTTTTGCATGACATTTGCAGGGATGTTGTATTCACACTTGTAAGCTATCCACAACTTTGACATATTGGCATGGTTCTGCCTTCTCTCTGCTGCTGGTTGCTCTTCTCCTTCATTGTTTGCAGGTGAGCGTGTTGGGGAGCCGCAGCTGCAGCTAATTATCATCAGCCTGGCCAGTGGATTTAAGGAGCGGCGCTGCCACACTTCATCGCCAGTTGATACTCTACTGTTGGGTACATCTAGCCACGTCCTGACCTGTGCCGTTGCTCTGATTAACGTTTTACCTGTACTTATCCTGCTCTGTTATCTTGTCAGTACCAGCCCTGGATTTTCTTCAACTGCCTGAGGTGTGCCGTCTCCCAGCGTCGTTCAGCTTCCCTGGCCTCCTGCTCTCCACCGCTCACCTGCCTTCCTGGATCCAACATCTCCTCCAGCAACCATCTCCACCCTGCATCAACCTGACTTGCCTCTCCCTCCTGCCCTCACCCTGCTCTACTCAGTAAGCCCGTTCCTCTCATTGTTATCATTTCCTGGTTCTCAGTTTCTAGTCACTCACACCGCTGTTCATCTTTTGGAGTCGGAGTCGCCTCATTTCCTGTTCCGTTTGGATCAGCGCCCTTAGTTACCCCTTTTGTTTCTTTTTTACAATAAAAAGTATTTTATTATTATTTCTTACCATCTCCGTGTGTGATTCTTCATGTGGGTTAAATTACCACCCATCATGACACATATGCAAATCGACTGGTATCCGTATCTCATGTAACATGAAACTGAAAATGCTTGTAATGACAAAATGTTCTCCAAGAGCCAGTCGAGTTCATTCAGATTAACTGTTTGATGTTTCCTAGACTTTGATGTTTGATTTTGTAAACCACTTTAACCACTCCTGATTTGAGTGCTCTCAGCAGGATGATTGTCCTTGGATAATTCAATTCTTCTGCGAGTATTTTTTTTTTCAGATTTTATTGGAATTAAAATGTTTTTTACATACAGGCAGAGAAGCTGAAGGGAAACATGGTAAACTGACGTAAAATCAGGTCAATACCAGTTAAAACGTTACATCTGGGAGAGCCACACAAGTGACATTGCAATGTGACTGGAAGCAGCAAAGTCTCCTTCTTGTGTGCTTGAGATCAGTGGAGCATCCAAGCAACAAGTGAGAGGAGAGCAAATACAACGATCTATAGTCCAAAGGCTTTAGGTTTGCTTATCCAGTTTGATAAATGATGTAGACTCAAATCAGATTGTTCTTACGTCTTCAGTGTTTGCTTTGGTGTGCGTTTATAAAGAGTCAGTTCTGTAGTGGCATCAGTAAACGTTCTGGAGGTTGCGTTTGGCCATCAGCTTGTTCTTGGAAATTGCAGCAGTTGATGTACGTGGAGGTAACCTTGTGCTGCAAGATAAATTTTTGCGCGATCTGGAGTTTTTCAAACTCAGGAGAATCCATCTTGTACCACTCCAGCTCAAAATAGGCCGATCTAATCATGGGTCAGCACTGTGCTGTAGGGTGGAAGTTAGTTTTAACAATAGTATCAGGCGCCCGGCTAAGCAAAACAAACATGGCTGTGCTGGTTGACGTAGAAGTGGCTATTGAATCAGTTGTAGAGGAACTAGAGACTATTTCTTAAATGAGCAAAGGGAAGCACTTTGTGCATTGCTTGATGGTAAAGACGTGTGCTTTTCTCCCAACTGGATTTGGCAAGAGCTTGATTTACCAGCTTACACTACTCATCGTGAAGAAACTTGAGAGACACCAGAAGACATGGCAATCGCCATGTGAGTGAATGAATGAAGCTTGAGCAAGTTGTTGTTTTCCAGGCACTGATGGTATACGTCATTTGAGTTGTTACTGTCATTGGCTTAAGACAAAATATGGTATCAGTGCCAGCTGGGCACTACCTTGCACGTCCTCCAATCAGCACTAAATATTCTTCCAGATAGCCCTCCCCCCTTCAGATGGTTTCTGCTGCAGAGATTCCAGATCAACATGTGTAGACCTGACACAGGGCTGGCTACACGTAAAGATCTGGCTGCTGCCAGGTTAACGTATAAGACCATGGAGGTTTTGCTTTAGTTTCCTGCAAGTTCAGTTTCTCTCCTTAAAATCATTGAACAGACTAATTGCTGATTTAAACATGAGCTTTGGAGTAAATGTTTCATTTGTACTTAGTGCTTTTGCCTTTTGTTAAATTTAAAGTTAGTAATAAATCATATTTATGACCCTAGAGAAGCTGCTTATGACTTGTATAGCCTTGCTGGCAGTAAAGGTAGAAATAAATTAAATAAATCAAAATGTTTTGACACCTAATGTGATAAAAAATTCCACCCACAGTTTCTTCTAAAATGTTTACTACTTTTTTTATACTGACAAAAAGGTTTTTTCTATGAATATAATTACATTACACTCAAATTCATGAAGTATCCTAAATAAATGTATTATAAAAACTCTCATTACTTTTTTAGAATATAGCTGTGATTTGGTAAGTGGTAAATGGCCTGTATTTGCACATTCCTAGGCTTCACAACACACCTATACACACACACACAGGTGATGATGAGCTACAATGTAGCCGTGGCTGCCCTGGTGCGCATTGGTGAGGCCTGCCGAGCACTGGTGCCACCAGTCCCTCCGACCACCACCAGCAGGCAAAGCAGATTAAGTGTTTTGCCAAAGGACACAACAGCAGCATTCTCCGGTGGATGCTGGGATCGAACCTACAACCTTCTGATTACTGGTGTAATGAAGTGTTAATTACATTTAATTATGGACCATAAGACATTAAAAATTCATATCGAGTATGAATTCCATCTTATGGACACTGGGTTATTTAAATCAGAAGATAGGATATTTTTATTGCAGGGAATTTAGATAACACTTTGTATTAACTGAGAGACAAGAGAAGAGAGAGAGACCTTCAAACATTTAAGGAAATTTATTACTAAATAATTTTATACAATTTGACAAGACTAACTCTCTAATGATGGATGTTCTGTTTGAATGAGGTGTGAGATGGTTGGTGTGTGTGTGAGTGAGTGTCATTCAGAACCCTCGCATCCGGAGAAACAAAGTCTGAGTGGGAGATGATGTTTTGCTCCCAACTTATTGGAGTTTGAGACTCGTAGTCATAAACACATGAGACGCCATTTATGTCGCATCCACATACCCTCAGTGAGACCTCCGTACAGATCTGGATGCCAGGTCCACGACCCTCCTTGGTACTGGAGCTGATGACACATTGTCGACAGTACGACAAACTAGTCCTTGGATTCTCTCCAGGTAAAAAGCGACAGGTGTTTCACAGCGTCAAAAAGGGGACCCTCCTTGGGTCAGCGAGTTCAGCTTTTATTCTGAAAGGTACCGTTGCTTAGTTCACAAACAACAGAATTTTCACAGCTTGACGGTTCTCAGCTTAAAAAGAGAAGTACAGATGGCCGGTCCGATACTTCACTTAGCACGCGGTGAACTTCATGGGATCTTGAGAACGAGATCTTGAGAACTGAACTTAAGATGGCGTTGGAACTGTTTTATTAATCTGGATGTTTTTGATTCTGGACGAATCAAAGCTGACAGATTTATAAACCGCACAGAGACTCTGCCACGCTTCAGACTAGGAAGGTTCTGATTGGATCAGTACAGCAATGTGTCATGTGATTGTTTTCCTTACGTGTGTCAGTGTGTCTAGTGAACTAGATTAAGTCATATTACTTATTAAAACATATTAATCATAACATTGTTATTTCACAGTTCAGTCACATTGTATTATTGACTAACAGTTGTTTTGATTAGCTTTATTAAAAATAGAGTTCTTTGATTTAATAAAAGAAAATAGTCTCACCATCTTCAATATTCTCACCATCTTCTGTCTTCATTGCTGGAAAGTAAACAGTTTAGAAGCGAATGCATGACCTTGAGGCTGTTTCAGGCACTCTGGCGCTGTGTCAAAGGGAACTGTGGAAAAGGTTAAATAACCTTGGAGGAATAGCTCCTTCATCACGTTACAGTGGACAACGAGCTCTACCTCCTGAGCTACTGCTGTCCCTAAGAAAAGAAAATCACAAAACAGTGGAAATGTTCCATTTAATTAGTATTTAATTCACAATTAAACATCTTATGACACATAAAGCATGTACATCAAAATTCCAAAACAAAACAAACATGGCAGAATATTAGACAAATCTGCATTATGACCACTTTAGCTCACAGACAGGAACTGCTGGAAAACATGACAAAATTGCACAAATCCATCCAAAACACATCAAACTGCAGCTCTTGTGGTTCTACAAATAAAACCATAAACAGATTTTGATTCTGCAGCTTGTTGAAGAACAGGTGATGCAACCATTGAATCAGGTGTGTTGGAGCAGGGAAACAACTATAACCCTTGGAAAAAACTGACACAACTGTTTCTTAAATAATTTGATCGTTTCACTGAAAGTTTTTCTCAAATTATGGCCTTCTCAAATTTCAGATCTGTGAATGGTAACTTTGGCAGATCTGACAAAATTACAATTATAAGTTTTGATTTTGATCAGAACATTTTGGTCTTTTTATCTGAGATTTTTAACATAAGTTTATCTCATTGATTTAACTTTTAGTTTCCCTTGACTCATTTTCACGCTGCTTGTACCGCCTTCTCACAAAGCGAGCTGAAGAGTCATTTAATAAAACGTGACACTCTTAGTTCAGAGCCATCACAGCATCGTAACATCGATTAAAGATGACGCGTTGCACGGATGAGCTGTCCGTGGTTTTGTTGCAGCTAGCTCTGCTTTTGTTGTCTCTGTCAGATGAGCATTAACCGTGTTTGTGACAGGTCATGTATTTACTGATAATTAAATCTAACATGTGTGGCACCATGTGTTATCTTCTTTCACACATAACAGGAGATGAAGTGACAAACACGTTATACACCTGTGCCTCTTTGATCCTCCGACAAATGCCTTTTGCCTTTCCTCCAGATGCTTTTATTTAAAACTAAACATTTATTACATAGGTAATAAATCTTTAGGCTGTTCCGGTAGAGGTTCATGTAACAGTAGTCCATTGGCATCATTCAGTTGACATTCAATTAACTCCACACATACTTCATCCACTCTTCATTAAACAAACCAGCAGTCCTGGAATATCATGTGAGTGGATCAATTGTTTATCATCTAAAAATAACTAATTAAATTCAGAGCTGAGCTGATTAAATTGTCATCCATAAAAAAAGTGTTCAGTAAATATCAGCTTAAACTAGACAAAGCTGAATCTTTAAGGCCTCCTTTACACAGGATCAGTCAGAATATGGATGGTTCTTGCACAGTTTTGGAGAGATGTTGGCAAACTCTGTGGGCAAAGATGGTTTTCAACATTTGTAAAGCCTCTGCAAGGTTGTGGTAAAATATCATGGAGGTGCACGCACAAGAAAATCCAAGAATGGGTTAAATGTCCTTTTGAAAATTAGAAGAAATAATCCGGTATGGACATCCTGTAATATCACCACAACATATATATATAAATATATATATATATATATATATATATATATATATATATATATATATATATATATATATATATATATATATATAAACATATATATATATATATATATATATATATATATATATATATATATAAACATATATATATATATATATATATATATATATATATATATATATATATATATATATATATAAACATATATATATATATAAACATATATATATATGTTTATATATATGTTTATATATATATATATATATATATATATATATATATATATATATATATATATATGTTTATATATATATATATATATATATATATGTTTATATATATATATGTATATATATATATATATATATATATGTTTATATATATATATATATATTTATATATATATATATGTTTATATATATATATATATATATGTTTATATATATATATATATATATATATATATATATATACATATATATATATAAACATATATATATATATGTTTATATATATATATATATATATATATATATATATATATATATATATGTTTATATATATATATATATATATATATATATATATGTTTATATATATATATATATATATATATATATGTTTATATATATATATATGTATATATATATATATATATATATATATATATATATATATATATATATATATATATATATATATATGTATATATATATATGTTGTGGTGATATTACAGGATGTCTCAGGAAAGAGGAAGTTTGGTGAAAAAGAATGACTTTTCTGCAAATGGCATCATGACTGTCTTCACAGTAATGGAGGGTTTCTGAATATGTCGCAATGTTCTAATATGTTGAGAGGCTTAGTGGTCCCAATTATCACAGCTTTGGACCTACAAAATAAAAGTTACTGGTGCTTGTGACTAGCCTGGCCAGCCATGCCAATGCTTCCTTATGGGCAGCAAAGAGCCTGGTAACCTTCCCATTAAAATAACCCCACCCCCTGAAAATTCCAACCGAGCCAATCAGCACTAAGCAGCGTACGTCACACACCGCGATGCTCAGTTTCTCATAAACAATGGCGATAGCATCTGAAGCGAAGTTCCCTGCGGCCCTTTCTGCTGTCCTAAAGGAGATGAGGAGGGGAGGATGAATGTGTGAGATGTGAAAAATGTGTGAAAGGAGGATGCTAGGGAAGATGACTACCATCTTAAAAACCTCTCCTAACCACTGCATTCCACGGTGGAAACCATGGACAGCTCCTTCAGAGGCAGACGGAGACATCCCAGATGTAAAACAGAATGCTACTGTAGATCTTTCATCCTCTCTGCAGTAAGAGTGTATAACTCCTTAGTTTATTATCCTGGTGCACAATAACACCAATGCAATATTCAGTATGTGTTCAATACTCGTTCAATACCAGATTCACATAGTATGTCCATGTCTCTCGCAGTATGCTGCATAGTGTTGAAGCCCAAGTGTTTTCTTTTTTTAATCGTTGTTTTTAGAGGTAGAAGGTTACAACTCTAGACTGCTGCCTATCTGTATATACATGTATCTTTGTTATTATTTTTCTTCAAATTATTCTCTTAAGTGTTGGTGCTGCTGTCACAAGTGAATTTCCCCACTGTGGGATCAATAAAGTATATTCTATTCTATTCTATTCTATTCTAAATGACTTGTACATGTCATTAAACCCACAGCAAGAAGAACCGCTAAAAACCTTTCTTCTAAAGAAAGGTTTTTGCACCTTTGCCTGACGCCATCTTTGAATACAGCTAAAAAACTACAGCGTCACTTGATACAGTCGTCATTTCCGCCTTTTTTCTGATTGGTTCTTTTTGGGCTGGATATTCCCGCCCCTCATGGTGCTTTCTGCCTCTGAGTATCCATACTTGTCCTCTGTAGAATAAACTGGGCAAGTCTGACAGGCCAGGCTAACTTGTGACCCTATTGCTGGTAGAAATATGTAAAAATATCTAATAATCCATATTACAAAGAGCATTTTCAACCATGAATTAAATGTGGTTTGTGTAACATTTTGTTGTTGGTGATGATTATTATGCTAGATTTAATTTTATATGGTGCTTTTTTTCCCCTTTCGGTTATTTTATGAATAAAAATATTTTTTTCCAAAAAATAAATATAAAATAAAATAAATTGCAATAAATAAATGATTAGATAAATGTTATAGGGCCCAAGCCAGTTATGCATTGATTATTGCCAAAAGATAGTTATTATCTTAATTCTGCCTTCACCTACCACACGATAGAGCATCCCTGAGCAAAAATCCCCTGATGGTAAATGGTTTGTATTGGTATAGCTCCTTCCAGGGTTCTACAACCCCCCAAAGTGCTTCACAATACAATCAGTCATTTACCCATATACACACACATTCACACTCTGGTGATGATGAGCTACACTGTAGTCCCAGCTGCCCTGGGGTGCACTGACAGAAGCTTAAACCTATCAGAAATGCCGATTCATTGATCAGCATTTGTGATGTCTAAAAGATGCATTAAACCAATGTTTAACATATTTAACCCTTTGATGCATGAATTATGAAATCTTCAACCATGATTTTTTTTAACATTTTTTTCATTCATCTTTAGGTGTGAATGAAACATATTTCAATAAATATTTTTTGTAAAATTTTATAATTTACAAATAATTTATTACATGTCCACCTCAGTGGGCAGCGTGCATTCTGAGCATAAAATATGTTGGCTTGGCTTACTGAAGTCCAAATGGAGGGGCTCAAATGCAATAAAGTCTTCAACAGCTGTGCTTAATAGCAAAAACAAATAAATAAGTACCTGTCCACTGTAGTGATCATTATGCATCAAAGGGTTAATGGTGACTTAGTAAAACATTGTCCCAACAAGGACTTCATTCGAATAAAAAAGCTCAATCTCAGCATCAAAACACATTGCAACTTTCCTTTTTTCCAACATCTTTCCAAAGTCTATCCAGGAGAAATGGCCTTGTAATTTAGCAACTGCCCTGCAGGTAACGTCTGTCTGTTTCATTACCTGCAGGCAAGCCGTGAAAGCTTAAAGCCTGCTGCTGCTTGTAGCTGTGAGCGATCTGCAGCTGTGAAGAAAAATGTTCTGCAGGTAAGACCCATTTCCAGACAGTTTTTGATGATTCCCACCTTGTTTGCATAAAAAAAAAGCTCACCGTCTTTTCAATCCTGTGGGCATAACATTTCAAATGATTTTTTTAGACAATATCACAAGTGCCCTAAAATAGATGTGATTGGTGATTTTTTTTTAGATGGCAGGCTAAAGTAGATGTTAATGGAAATGTTCCACACTGATCAAAACGTAACATGAGTTTTCCAACTGGTGTTTTATCATTTAGAATGAAAATAAGACAATTAGTTCTTCAGTTATAATTTGATTTATGTAATAAATCTGAGTTAATCTTGGCTGATGCTTGAATCATTAACTTTATGCATCTATAAACTACATCAGAAAGAATGAGTTGATCTTTGCTGTGGAGCATTTTTATCTGTCGTCATTGATTAAAACTCAAAACACTTTAGACACATTTGTCCTTCAGAGTTGCGATGAATGAGCTGCTTCCTTGTACTTTGAAACAGAACAGGAAATATTTGAGTGATGCTGATGTGTATCATCAGTAGAAAATAAATTCTCTGAATTCATTTAGCCTTTGATGGTAAATGTCAGATGACTAAATAATAAGATCGTAAAATAAATTAATGGTCTTGTGGTAAGATCTTTTTTTAACTTGAGTAGACTTTACCCCTTGGTTTGGAAAAGGGTGGAATGTCTTCTCCAGGTCAGGGATGAGGTCCTGCCTCAAAAGGATACCCCCTGGTGAGGTTTTCCGTGCACGTCCTACCAGAAGACCCAAAGGTTGACCCCAGGACACGCTGGAGGGACAATGCTTCTTGGCTGGCCACTGAACACCTTGGGATTCCCCCAAGGAGCTGGCGCAAGTGTCTGGGGAGAGGGAAGTCTATGCATCTCTGCTTATGCTGCTGACCTCGCGACTCGACCCCAGATAAACGGACGATAATAGATGGATGAATAGAATTTACACTGAAGGAAAGTAAAAAAGATGAAACTCTAAAATGCAAAATGCTGCAAGACTTTGGGCCGGTTTGTAAATCCAACAGCCAGGTGTGATAAAAGTGAAAAAATTAAAATCCTAGCCAGCATTAGGTGGGCCCCATATGGTTATTTATGGACAAAACATATGGGTGCCAACAGGGTTTGTCCGCTGTTTCCATGGTGGCCCCACAGGGATTTGCCCACATAGATTGTAAAGGCATACCATGCTGCTTTTTGTATTTAAAATTATTTTTGAGCCATTATGTGCTAGAATGACCCTTTACTGGGTTAATGAAATGTTACCCAGACCTCTACCGCCCTCTTTTACCAGAATATTGCACTTGCAACTTCAGAGTGCCAATCTGGTTCCTTCATGTTTTAGATTGTGAACACAGCTGATTGGTTTGATTTAGCGATGAAGTTAAAGTTGAAGTCCCATTAGTTGTCAAACACACTGATGTGTGTGCGAAATTTGTTCTCCGCTTTTGACCCATCCCCTGGGGGAGCGGTGAGCTGCAGACATAGCTGCGCTCGGGAACCATATGGTGGTTTAACCCCCCAATCCAACCCCTTAATGTGGAGTGTCAAGACAAAAGGTATTGGGTCCCATTTTTTCAAGGTCTTTAGTATGACCTGATCAGGAATTGAACCCTAATCTGCTAGTCTCAGGGAGGACACTCTACCACCAGGCCACTGAGCTGATCTTGAATCACTCTTGTAGACACTGATGAAGGCTGAGGAGACATTTCAGCAGTTTGATTAAGGTGTTAAAAATACAAACACACAGCAAAGAGTTACATTTCACTTTTGGTTTTAATGACAGACTGTAGGGGTATTAAAAGCAAGCCAAAACTGCTTAGTTTCCCTTATCAAGCCAATGCATGAGTCAAACCACATGGGTCCCTCTGGAAACCCATGTAGGGGCCTTTAAAATATGTGGGCAAAAATCTATGTGGGGCCACCATGGAAACCGCAGACAAACCCTGCTGGCACCCATACGGTTTCCATTTTTGATTCTTTTTTAAACACAGACAAAGTTTTTCTTTACCATGCTGATGTTTCGTTTGTGGCTGCAAACATCCTCAGAGCTGACGCTGATGGTGGCGTCCCTTCCTACTCCGTTTATCCCATATATATGGGCAAACCCATACGGTTTGCCTATATATGTTTATGTATTTAGCAGACGCTTTTGTCCAAAGCAACTTACAAGTGATAATCGGCATGTTGCCCTTGAGGCTAACAACAACAACTTGACATCAATCATGGAGAGGAGGGAACAAGGAGTGGACAGTGGGGGGGGGGGGGGGGGGGGGGCAGGGAGGGTGCTAGTTTAGAAGATGCTCTCTGAAGTGCAGGGTCCTCAGGAGTTTCTTGAAAATTGTAAAGGAAGCCCCTGTTCTGGTAGTGATTGGTAGGTCATTCCACACTTGTGGAAAAATGCATGAGAAGAGTCTGGATTGTCCTGAGCGTGGTGTAGGCACTGTTAGCCGACGATCCATATATCCATATGGGGCCAACATATGCACACCGGCTGGGAATATGGAAAGTCATTTTCTGAAACAGTTATGTAACGTAGACAAGGCCACGTGTCCACAGCCTGTTCATCAGTGTGCCACCCATGACACCGGCTGTGGACAAAAACATGGCCTTGTTTACCTTACAGTTATAAAGATTTATTTCGT
Organism: Nothobranchius furzeri; assembly: GCF_043380555.1. Classification (NCBI taxonomy): domain Eukaryota; kingdom Metazoa; phylum Chordata; class Actinopteri; order Cyprinodontiformes; family Nothobranchiidae; genus Nothobranchius; species Nothobranchius furzeri. The sequence goes on along the minus strand of NC_091744.1, from coordinate 4,438,208 downwards.
TCTTAGAGATGGGCCAACCAGCAGACTTCCACTGCTTTTATCATGTCCACATCCATCTCCAAAATGAAGGGCATGAGTTTACTTTTACCATGTTCTGATGTCTTATTTTCATTTAGACCGAGAAAAAGAGGTGAAACCTTGGAGTTTTACTGTATAAGTGTCAGACATTAACTGCTTTTGTAAACTGACATGACAGCTTTGTGTTTAGATGTTGTTATCCTCCAAAAATCAAACATCAAACCAAGATTGGCTCCAACAACAAATCTCCTGCCACTTCTATTTTTCTGAAATCTCTGTGTCTATAGAAAAGTCCCCACACCTTTTGATTTGTGATCCCAAACATTGGAACTCACACAAATACAATTCTGACACAAGTCCACAATAAAGCCATTTGATTTGGTTAAGAACAAACTGTCAGTGCTTGTGCGTTTGAACGCTGAGAGCAAGAGAGACAAAAATCTCCAGAGAACAATGCAAAAAGGGCAAAAAGTAATAAAAATAAATCATATTTTATTTCCACATCATACCAGAGTAAAAGCTGAACCTATAAAGAAATTACTGTGGGGACTGGATATTGTCTTCAGTTCGCCAAAATGGTATCATTTTTCTTTTTAACAGTTAAAAGGATTTAAAAGTTATTTTTAAAAACATGGCATTAAATACACATGGATTACATTACAGTTTTTCTGTTTTCACACAAAGATTTTGTATAGTTTTGCTGTTGTCATATTTTCAAACAGAGTAATGATGATTCTGTAACCTCGTTCACCTGTTGTGTTGTTATGCTGCAAGGCTGCAATTAGATTTATAATAAGACAAAAATGTTAGGATTACAGCAAATCTGTGGAGAAATTGGCACCTGAGGCAAATGATGATGAGGAACTTTTGTTTGTGCAATTGACAATGAATTTGAAAATAAAAGACAACAAGAGCATAAATGTTATAAAAATATCAAACTAAATCTTATACTAAAACATAAAATGTTATAACTGTGGTCACCAATGAAAAATAAAGTAAGGAAAGTTTACTGATAAATGTGGAAATTCCCTGAAAACTCCTTTAAAATTTCCGAAAATGCCTCATCTGCAAAAAAAATAATAAATAAATAAATAAATAAATAACTTTTATGTGGAAAGATAAACATAATATGTAAGGAAATATGGGCAGAAGATGACTTATTTTGGTCGATTTGTGCTAATTTAAAGATCTTTGAAATGTACTAGATGTAAAATTATGAGCAATAAATTACACGAGTAATATTAATCATCATCATAATAATAAGTAGTTGGTCTAATTGTAGTTAATCTAAAATAGTCACATTACAAGTAATTTTGTGAAGAAAATATTCAGACACACTGTGTAAGGATGAACAATGCATCACTGCTTTCTTCATTTACTCCAATCCTAATTAGGTGCTGCAATTTTGAATTTTTGGCCTTGTGGCTGAAAGTCTGACCATAGACAGAATTGTAGTATTTTTCCATCCATCCATCCATCCATCCATCCATCCATCCATTTTCATTTGCTTATTCGGGGTCAGGTTGCAAGGGTAGCAGCCTAAACAGAGAGGCTCAGGCTTCCCTCGCCTTCAAGACCATGACCTCAGATTTAGAGGAGCTGATTCTCATCCCAGCTATTTCACACTCACCTGCTGCAATGAATGCTGGACATCACGTTCTGACGAAGCCAACAGGACTACATAATCTACATAAAGCACAGACTCAATCCTTAGGCCACTAAAACGGATCCCCTCAACACCTTGGCTGTGCCTAGAAATCCTGTCATAAGAGTTATGAACAGAATCGGGCAGCCTTGGCTAAGTCCAACTTTAACTGGAAACGAGCCCGACTTACTGATGGCAATGCGGACCAAGCTCTGGCACCAGTTATACAGGGACCTAACAGTCCATATCAAGGGGCCTGGTACAATACTCCCAGAGTACGCCCCATAGGGCCCCCCACAGCGCCCCCCAAGGGACGCGATCAAACGCCTTCTCTAAATCCACAAAACACATGTAGATTGGTTGGACGAACTCCCTCGCACCCTCCCAAGACCTCTCAAAGGGTATAGAGCTGGTCCAGTGTTCCACAGCCAGGACAAAAACCACATTGCTCCTCCTGAATCCGTGGTTCAACAATCCAATGGATCCTCCTCTCCAGAACCCCTGAATAGACTTTACCAGGGAGGCTCAGGAGTGTGATTCTCCTGTACTCCCCCATTTTAAATAGGGGGACCACCACCTGATTCAGCCAATCCAGCGGAGATGCCCCCAATATCTACGCAGTACTGCAGAGCCACATCAACCAACACAGCCCCACAACATCCAGAGGAATTTTGGGTGGAGCTCATCCACCCCCGGGGCATTGCCACCAAGGAGTTTTTGACCTTCTCAGTGATCTCAGCTCCAGACACTGGAGAGCCAAACCCAAAGTCCCCAGACTCCACTTCCTCCTGTAGTATATTTTGAAATGTTAAATAAACTAGAAAATTCCTGAGGAAATTTTAAAAAGGGATCTGCCACTTGGCACAAGATAGTGTTGCCTTCAAATCTCCGTCTCTCTAACACTGTAGATGTCTTTAAAAATCATCTAAAAACTCACCTTTTCTTCCAGGCGTTCCCTCCCTAAATGTTTCAAAAAGATGGCTTTGTTCGGGCTCACACCTTCACTTTGTTTATACTCATGATTTTATTTTCTACTTTATCACTGCTATTGTTTTTCTGATGTTTTTATTGGTTAGAGGTATTTGCCCTGATCTTTATCATGTTGTACAGCGCTTTGTGATTTATATCTGTGAAAGGCGCAATATAAACAAATTTTTACGTACTTACTTACTTACTTGATGCATATGTAAAAAAAATATACATAATAAATAAATAAATAAATAAATAAATAAATAAATAAATAAATAAATAAATAAATAAATAAATAAATAAATAAAGCCTCATGATATTTAGGTGATCACCCCAATATCATAATATTTGAGTGACATTGGAGTGAGCACCCCAAAACCATGACATATCATACTTTTCACAGTCGAGCCGGTCTTTTTGATGTATCATTTGTGGGGATGCGTGCTCCTAATCAAGAGATAATTTTCTCTGGTGAAGAAGAGTATGTGGCTGCACATGGAGTATGCAGGAGTTTTAACTGGCCTGGCAGATGGAGACATGTACACACCCAAAATGAGAAATTTGTTGAAGTTTTTTGCTAATATTTTTGCTATAGTAAATCAGATTGCTTCGAAAAGTAATAGCACACCTCGCACAGCCGAGCCACTCGTTTTGATGTATAATTTGCACCACCGCACACAGCCGTTCGAGCCGCATTAACATCCGCGGAAGAAGAATAAAGGCGATTAATGTCAAAACCCCCACCAGGTGCATAACAACAAAGGTCCTGCTTGCTGTAGCAGCAGGTCCCGTAATAAATCCAGATGAATATTTTAGATAAATGACCATCTAGACATGTAGCAGGTAAACAAACAAAGTTAAAACTAAGTGAATCAACAGGCGTCAACACTTGTTTTTGATCAAGCAAACTTTCCATTTGATCCCATCAAGGGTCGGGGCTTAGTACCAGCTAGTATACTCTTTCATCTTTCACTGTCATTTTGAATGTGTGGTTGATGCATCTGTTGAGATAGACAGTGATTATGATCAGTAATTTTAAAGTGAATATTCAACCAGGTCTTGTTTATTTTAATCACTTTTTTGTCTTGAATGACAAAATGGTAAATGGCTTGTACTTGATATAGCACCTTCTAGGGTCCTGGAACCCACCAAGGCGCTTTACAACACAATGAGTCATTCACCCATTCACACACACATACACACCCTGGTGGGGATGAGCTACGATGCAGCCACAGCTGCCCTGGGGCGCACTGAGAGAGGCGAGGCTAAACTGAGTGGTGCTCAAACTTGCAGCCTTCCGATTACGGGGCGAGCACTTAACTCCTGTGCCACCGTCACCCCGTGATGATGAAGATGTTTCGTCTCTTGGCCAAAAGGCTTGGTGCTCTCAGAATGTGTTGCAATGTCAGAACACAAGAAGTGATTTCTTTACGGAGCTTGGCCTGCTTTTTCTGAAATGAATCCCGTAATCCTCAAGAGTTGAGCAGAGGGCAGATGGACTTCATTTCCTGAACATGTTTCAACCTCGTTTGACAAGCAGCTTCAGCTCTGAACTGAGAATCTTTTTAAAAAGAGGCAAAAATGAGAAATAAAGTCCAGCTTGTTTTTTTTTTTTTTTTTTTGTTAGTTTGTTTGTTTGTTTGTTTTTTCCTCCGGGAGGCTTTATTTATTTATTTATTTATTTTGGCTTCCTTTCTTCTTAAGCAGGTTCTCATTTCTTTTCATCATGTTAAGTAAGTATTTAATCATACTGAAAGAAAAATTCTCAGTAGAATTTTGTTTTTCTCAGTGAAATGAAACAAGTCAGTGACATTGAAATGGCTCCAGCTGGAACACTAAATAGATATAGTGTAATAAATTAGAAGTAAATGTGATTGTTATATTTGAGCTTATTACTTTAAAACTGATTTTGTTTTTAACTTCTTTTAACGTCTAATAAAAATTCAAAATCCTTCATTTGGACAACATAAAACATTTCTGTCTAGTCTAAGAAACACGCTACATCCATACAAACAGAATGCACTCTGAGTCAGCATCAAGGTCGGGAAGCTTTCTGAACATCTTTAAACATTTAAAGACATAATAGTAAGTTTGGGGGGAAAAATAAAACATGTTGTAAATCTTCTATAGCTGGTGTTTACAGTAAAACTGAAGACATTCTAGTTTGTTATTTCTACAAAAATCTGTCTGAAAGCCGTCATGGATGTTGTGTTCATCGAGGGCAGCTTTGAGTTGTTTAGCCACAACCTTTTCCAAGACCTTTGAAATGGACGCTAGTTTATTTTGGTAAGTATTGATTAATTTATAGAAATGTTTTTTATTGACATAAATATAAAAATAAACCATGTTTTAAGTAAAGCAGGTCAATTCATCAGCTCAGGAAATCTCATGACTTTTTCAGAGGTGCTTTGATTACTGAGCATTTAGTTACCTAAAGAGGTGAAAGGTTAAATGATTACAATATATAGTACATTAGTCAGGCATCATGACTCTGACATTCATACATACCTCATATACACGAGTTCATGCCAGCCTCCTCTTTATCATCGTTTAACTTCTAGGTCTCATGGCTGAGAGATGAGCTATAAAAGCTGATTTATTTGAAGCTGTCTGTTCGGTAGATAAACACACCACCCCAGTCGTTGGCGCTGCTTTGTGTTTGACTGTGATTCGGGTGAGAATGGGCTCTGCTGCTATCAGAGTAGGAGCATTGAATCTGCAGGAACAAAGAATGATGTTAATACTCTGTAGGCATCAGTTAGCCTGAATGCATCCGCACAGGATGGTAACCAGAGACTTTTACTACCCGACGCAGCCTAGAGGACTGCTTTCATGCCTTTTTCACTACACTGATGGGAGATGGTTTCCATGACAATGATGCACTTTGAACAGTAATTGAGAAAGAGCTTGGAAGCGAACCTTCAAACACCCCACCCTCTCCCACCTCGAGGCAGTGAACTTCTCCTGATTGCTTCTGTTGTTGTGTGAGCAGGAAGGAAAGTGTTTAATTTGTGATCATGATGACGCACTGTAATCTCAGGGGAATCTGAAGATGCAGTTTCTAAACTGATTTTTCATTTTAAGTTCAGATTATGTAACATTTGATGATGCTGTGCATTGTTTTTCATTGGCTTAGAGTAATCACTGGAAGCTGTTCGTGTGAACTCATCCTATAATAGATGAAATAGAAAAGATGAAACATGTTGTACAATAAATAATAATAATAATAATAATAATAATAATAACAATAATAATAATAACAATAATAATAATAATAACAATAATAATAACAATAATAATAATAATAATAATAATAATAATAATAATAATAACAATACATTGAACTTATATAGCTCTTTTTAGGACACTCAGTAACGCTTCCATGCACTCTTACATTCACATACTGCCAGTGATGGTAAGCTACTATGTAGCTACAGCCGCCCTGGGGCGGTTCGACAGAGGCGAGGCTGCCATTTGGCACCATCGGCCCCTCTGACCACCACCAACACAGGCAAGTTGGGTGAAGTGTCTTGCCCAAGGACACAACAGCAGAATACCCCTGGCGGGAATCGAACCAATGACCCCCGCTCTACCACCTGAGCTACTGCTACCTCCTTTCTTTGTTCTGATTTCTATAAAACCTTTGGTTAAGCTCCAAAACGTGGATTTTGCATATAGAACCTTTAATATTGCGGGATGTGCTCCAACTACAGGGGGATCATACTCCTGAGCCTCCCTGCAGGGGTTCTGGAGAGCAGGGTCGGACAGTTGAACGTCTGATTCAGGAGGAGCAATGTGGTTTCCATCCTGGCCGTGGAACACCAGCTCTAGACCTGTCCTGGAGGATGCGTCAGAGTTGGCCCAACCAATCTACATGTGTTTTATGGATTTGGAAAAGGCGTTCAGCCAGGAGGCTCCGTGGTCCTTTGGGAGTATGGGGTACCAGGACCATTGACACAGGCCGTTAGGTTCCTGTATGACTGGTGCCAGAATGGTCTGTGCGTTTTGCAGATGTTGTGTTCCTGTTGGGATCATCAGAACATGATCTACAACATTTGCTGGAGTGGTTTGCAGCCAAGGGAAGCAGCTGGAATGGAGAACCAGTTCCTCTAAATCCGAGACAATGGTCTTTAGTTGAAAAAGGGTAGAATGTCTTCTTCAGGTCGGTGACGAGGTCCTGTGTCAAATGGAGGAGTTCAAATATCTTGGGGTCTTGTCCATTAGTGAGAGAAAGAGGGAGCATGGGATCATATCATGCAGTCTGCAGTACTGCATGCTTTGTACCGGTCTGTCGTGGTGAAGAGAGAGCTGAGCGGAAGGCGAAGTTCTTGATTTGCAGGTTGATCTACGTTCCAACCCTCATCTATGGTCACGAGCTTTGGGTTGTGACTTAAAAAATGAGACAGAGGAAACAAGTGGCCAAAAGTAGTTTTCTCCGCAGGGTGTCTGGGCTCTCCTTTAGAGATAAGGTGAGAAGCTTGTCATTCAGGAGGGGCTCGGAGTAGATCCGCTGCTCCTCCACATCAAGAGGAGCCAGTTGAGGTGGCTTGGGCCTTTAGTTAGGATGCCTCCTAGACACCTGCCTGGTGAGGGTTTCTGGGCATGCCCAACCAGGAGAAGGCCTAAAGGAAGACCCAGGACACGTTGGAGAGACTATGTCTCTCAGCCAGGGAACGCCTTGGGATTTCCCTGGAAGAGCTGGCCCCAGTGGATGGGAACAGGGAAGTCTGGGCCTTTCTGATTTGGCTGCTGCCCCTGCGACCCGACTCCGGATTAGTGGAGGAGGATGGATGGATGAATGGATCATAAATATCATTCTCTTTTCATCAAAAGTCTGTGATAATAAACCTTTCACAAGTGAAGTCTTTAATTGTTTAAAATTTACTCAACTCACCTGACTTGAAGCTGAATTTAAAATAACTGCTTATTAAATTTGTATTATTTATATTTTTAAAAGAGTATTTTGTATTTCCGTGTAAACCATCATGATTCCTTGGTAGAAAAAAGTTTGCTGGAAAGAGTAAAACAATTTTTTCCTGTAAAACCATTTACCAAAAGGACAAGGTGGGCTGCAAAAGGAAAGGAAAAGAATTTGAGAAAGAAATGTAAACAGAAGATGGGGTGGAAAGCTAGCCTGGCCTGTCAGACTCGTCCTCTGTTTAATTCTGCACAGAGAAAGAGTCTGGTAACTCACAGGCAGAGAGGCACTTGAGGGGCGGGACTAGGCAGCTCAAAAGTAACCAATCGGTAAAAAGATGGAAATCCCGACTGTAAAGCACGACACTGTAGTTTTCTAGCTGTAGTAAAAAAAATGGCGTCTGGCAACGGCGCAAACATCTTTTATTTTTTTTAGAAGAAATGCTTTTAGCGCTTCTACTTGTGGTTTTGAAGACATCTGAGTCATTTAGAACAGAGGAAAGAGTCGCAGCGAACACCGCCGCTGTCTTTGTTGTTTATGAGAAACTGAGCATCGCTGTATGTGACGTCCACGACTCTGCATTTTTTTAGCTGTAGTCAAAAATGGAGTCTGGCGACCAGTGGCGTGTCCAGATCTTTTAAAATGGGGTGGCCCAGGTGAAGCACAACTTTGTGCATGGGTGGCACCAATGGTTATGCTTTTTTTTGTTTTACCCCCCAAGCCTTTTGTGGACAATCAAAAGCCTATTTGAAGGTAAATTACTGTGGCGACACCTGGGGTGGCCAATCAGATTCCAAGGGTGGCATGTGCTACCCCAGGCCACTCCCTGGACACGCCCCTGCTGGCAACAGTGCAAACATCTTTCTTTAGAAGAAAGGCTTTTAGCGCTTCTACTTGTTGTGTCCAAGTTATTTAGACCAGAGGAAAGAGCCGCAGCAAACTCCGCTTCACTCGCCATGTTCGACAAACTCGGCATAGTGGTGTGTGACGTACACTACTCAGCGCTGATTGGCTCGGTTAGAATTCTCAGGGGGTGGGATTATTTGAATAGGAGAGTTTCTTGAGTTCAAATCCACAAGTGTGCAAAATGGGGATCTGTTTGAAGGTCAGGTAATAAAAAAAGAGAGAATCTTTGCAGAAGTGTGAGAAGGAAAATTACGCCGGTGAAGCTTGCAGGTTAAGGGTTATCCTCGTCTGCTGGTCACACATCCCCACGAGCCTCAGTGAAGCCCTCCCAACAGGTGTCCAGGTGAGTGATTTCTAACCTCAGCAAACAGAACAAGATTAATGACGCGAAACGGCACACAAGAGGGTAGAGAGTTCTCACTGCAACAGTGACTGTGTCAGTGAAAAGATTATTCGTGTTCTGGAAATGACCCACAATCATTGCTACTCATTTGCTCTTTTTGTGTCGTAAATTTTGTGTAATAAAGTTCCTGTGAAAAAGAAGTGTTGCACATTAAATTATTTGTGGGGGGGATACTTTTTTCTTTTTCAACCAGGGGATAAGAAAAATAAGTCGCAACCAACTTCATTAAAACACTTTATCATTGTTTTCTTTCACAAACAGTAAACTTTGACAGCTGTGGTTCAGCCCAGCCTGATGTTTCCAAATCAATAGTGAATTTAGGATCTTGGCCTGAAGCTCATTACACAAGCTAGTGTTATTTACTAGCCTCAGGCTGCATACCCCTCGATCCCTCTCCATCCCTTTTTTCTCTCTCCTCCTCCTCCTTTTCCAGGAAGGCATTTCATACAAATACGCCACCACAAAGTACAACCTGCTCTCACTCAGTGTCACCAAGAGACACTTCCTCCAGTCAGCCAGCCAGCCAGCCAGCACACCCAAATTAGACATGCTATTGTAAAGATGTCCATCTCACACAAACCACGCTGCCTTTTGTGTTTCTACGAACCAGGATCGCCGTGTTCCCAGGAGAAAAGGGCTGAAAACTTTTAGTGGTTGCATCATTTTCATTTTCTAAACAATGCTGTGGTGCAGATGAAAAAATAAATAAAATTGATTGGTTGTAGAAAGGGAAAAAGTACATGGCTCTGATGTCAGTAATAATAAAAAGAAATACAGCACAGTCAATGAAGCCCAGTAAAGCTGAGAGTGCCAAGAAACAGGGGTGTTGTATAAATATATATAAATATAAATAAATAATGTTGGACCAGTCAGTGTTGTTACCAGTGCCCAACACTTGGTGAGCAGTTAAGAAAAACTGTGTTACAACTACAACACATACAATAAAAATTACTTTAAATCAATGGTCCTTAAACATTTTTTTATCTATTTCATTCAGGAAAACTTTCCATGCAAAAGTGCATTGAAGAATGCACTAGAATAAGCTTTTGACTTAAAATTCCAAATAATATGCACTATTCATGAAAAACATTGTATACTTATTTGATATTCTTACCAAAAATTCTGGGACCAGATGATGGACTGGTACCTGCCCTTGATATGATCAAATATTCTAATGAAACAGAAAGAAAAATTAAAACAATACTTCAGTTTTTCTAAAAGTCACTTTTCAGTGGGTTCAATTCAGTTTGCCCAAAAAAATAAAAATAAAAACTTGAAAATGGAGTTGGAGGAGCATGCTTCTTTTGAAACAAACTTCTTTGACCTTAAGTCAAAACCTTTCTGTGACGCTGCGAGTGATTACAGACACAACAGCTCTTTTCAGAGCTACTTCAACTCTCAGACCTAACCTGCAGACCCCGGGTTGCATCTCAAGGCCGGGGAAGCTGAACTCAGAGGAAGCTACTAATCTCTTAGTATCGTGGTTTCGACGTCCAATGACCTCACCACTCTGACCGCAATCCTCCGGACCGCCGGGAGCAACTCATACAAGGGTATCGTAAGCCTGCATACTGGTGTCTGATGAGGTTTATAAATAAACAACTCTCTAGTTTATAACAAACAACAAATTATTTTACACCCAGATTTCTAAATTTCTCTCAGATACAAAGAACAGTTGCTACAACATCTAGCATCCATCACACCACCTCACATCCACCACACCACATCTATTTATTCATATCTTGTCATGTATCATTAGCTTAGGAAAAATAATTAATTTTATAAACTATATACTTGACTCTGTCTGAATTAATACGAAGTGTGTTTATGGTCTCTGAAGAAGCAAAGAACCCTAGAATCTTCTGATTAAACATTCAAAGATCAACCGGATTGATATTTCACATTTATATGGAATATCACCTCTTACTGGTCATAATTAATATGCATTAACTGCTACACAGTGAAAGGTCTTTTTTTAGCAGGAATATTATGGTATGCTAGCTGAACGTCCCCTATACGGCAACATGAGTGACCATGAGCTGCGGCTGCTAATGCCAATAGTTGTAAAAATCTACATACATATGCATGTGGTACAGAACTGAAGGTGAAGGGGCAGTTGTGTCAATAGTAGTGAATTCTTTTGTAGGTTTGAGTCATTTAAGAGTAGCTGATACCTTTTGGTCGTTGCCCTGACGTCTGGTCAGAATTTACTTTTTGAAAATGAAAAAAGTCAAAAAGGTTTTTGTGATAGGTAACATTCATGTTATAAAAAAATATTTTCACATAAAACCTACTTTAAAACAACTAAACCAGGGTTTCTCAACCTTTTTCAGCTAAACGCCCCCCAAGTCATGCTGAAATCCCTTACTGCCCACCAATGTCCCATGCAGAGAAACGGAAAGTTTTTTGATACAAAAATAATAATTTAAATAAATAAATAAATAAATAAACAATTCAGCCTTGAGTTTGAAACAGTTTCATACAAATATGTCATTAAAAAAGTATCATAAGAAAGTGTTTTTAGCTATTAGCAACGAAATATCTTAGGAAGCTATAATCCTCGATCCAGTAAATTCGAGCTTCGAGCAAACATACTGCTAATGCTATCTCTCTTAGAGTGTCTCTCTTTAATTACCTGAAAATAGTTCAGTTCCTTTGAAGCTTCGTCTGGATGCATTTTGGACAAGTGCTCCTTAAGCCGGGAGGGTTTCATTGCTTCGTTTCAAAAAACTTGTTCACAAAGCAGGCACATGGGGAGTTGTGGATTCGTGGGTGAAGGAATAAATCCATACCGAAGGTAGTCCACATTGTACTGTCAACACTTCTTTTTATTCTGAGCCATTGTCTGTTATGAATGTCCTGTATCGCTAGCGTCCACCATAAGCATCTCAGCGCCCCCTTCAGTGGCAAAAAACTTTCACCGCCCCCTTATATAGTCTGAATGCCCACTAGGGGGTGCGCTACAGCCCCCGCTGAGAAACCCTGAACTAAACTAAGCAATAACTGAGGATAAAAAGTGAGGCCAAGTCATACTGCCAATGCACTACTACTGCATACATCTGTTTTCACTTGTGACAGTAAAGTTTTCCATTACCATTTAAAGGTGTGGAACACTGAAAACCAATTTTTCACAATTATTTCTGATTATAATCAGTCACTCTGAGTTTTTCATGCAGGCCGAACATGAAAATAGTCTCCTACACCTACCTCCTGCATTAGCTTCTGATAGAAAATAGGCGGTGAAACTCTAGGATTTGAAAAACCTGACAGATCTATGTCACACTGTCACTTAATATTCACAGACTCACCCATCTTGACTCATGATGGGGAAGGCTGCAGTTGGTTTAGAGTCCAGGAAACAGCAGAGAACGTCTCGACTAGTAGAAGCTAAGGTTTAGCATTTGCACTCCCTCAGGCTTGTGTTATTCGTGGAGGTAAAGCATCTATCTAATCCGATGTGAGATGTCCAAATATCAGGCATGACTCCAAATCGTCCTCTGATGCGGCGTTCTGCTAGCCTGGTCTGCCAGAATTGTCCTCTGTTTAATTCTACACAGAGAACTAGTCTGGTTACTCACAGGCAGAGGCAAATGAGGGGCGGGACTAGCTAACTCAAAAATTACTAGTCAGAATAAAGGCAGAAATGCCGACTCTACAGCGCGACGCTGTAATTTTTTAGCTGTAGTGGAAAATGGCGTCTGGCGATGGCGCAAACATCTTTCTTTCAAAAAAAGGCTTTTAGCGCTTCTTCTTCTTGTGGTTTTAAAGACATGTTTAAGCCATTTAGAACAGAGGAAAGAGCCACAGTGAACTCCGCTTCAGATGTCTTATTTGTTGTTTTTGAGAAACTAAGCGTTGCAGTGCGTGACGTCTGCCATGCAGTAGCGGTTTTAGGCACGGGCAGACAGGGCAATTGCCCGGGGCGGCATTTTTTCATGACACAAAAGGGGCGCACAAGCGCTGAGTAAAAAAAAAAAAAAAAAAAGGAAATCTGCACCGCGCCGAGGTTTTCCATTATCTGTCATATGACAGTGTCTGGATTGGAAACAGCAAGTTGGCGCCCCCTGCAGCTGCAGGCGCTCCTGCTGACTGAGAACGTTCACGTGCACCGTGTGTCTATGAAGAACAGGAAGGGGAGGGGTGCGGCGGGGGAATTCACCTCTGCGTCTTTCCCAAATGAAATGAGCGGGTAGGGGCTGAATCAACTGTATTAACATGGCTAAAGTCAATCACATCTTAACGTTCTTCCATATTTCATTCATAATATCATAAACACAGGCCTATCATTCTTTCAGGTTTCTCTGAATTGTGTGAAATGGCCGAATAAAAAAAGGAAAAACAAAACGATTTTGTGGTCACCCCCCCATCAAGGTCAAATAGTTTAGTCCTGACTAAAGGAAACTTACTGAGTCAGGAGCCAAACAGAAGAGATGGACATAAAAAGGCTAAAACCACCAGGTGCCCCATTCAGGGGGAAAAAAAAGAAAAAAGAGGAGAAAGATAAAGGTATGTAGCTCTCATGATGCATGTTGCATGATGCATGTTTAACGGTTAAATGCGGTCAACTAGATGCTAACAGAGCTAATAGGGCTGAAATATTTAAACGAATATTCAAATGGTTTGAAAAAAGTCCTTGAATCGTTTTTTACTGATTCAAACTAGGATTTGTTAAATGCTCACTGCAGCCTGTGGCCTGCCTGAACAACAACACACACATGTTGATCATGTTCACATAATAATAAATAAAACAACTCTACAAGCAGAAGAAAACTCCCCAGTCACCACTAACTATGCTGTTTATTTATTGCAGATGGCTGCACTGATTATTTTTTACCTGATTTGTTCTGTAAAAGTTGGCATTTTTGGTAGTCTACAGTTTTTTTTATGTCAGTTTAAATTACAATTTCAGAGGCAATTCTAAAATATTATGGATCATGAGATCTATTGGAGATCTACCCCAACTTTTGGACTGCTCTGCCAGTCACTGTGGCTCAAGCTGAGAGGAGCTTTTCAAAACTTGATCAAGTCACACCTGAGGTCAACTATGTTTCAGGGGCGGCTCACTAACCTGGCTCTGATTAGTATCAATCACTCAATAGGGGAGCAGATTTCATGTGATGACATTATTGATGATGTTGCATCAAGGTTAGGTTTTAATTTTAGTTTGTGTTTTCTATTCTAAGTGCAATGCTGTAGTGATTATCTTTAGTTTGTTATGTGTGAAATATTTTTGCTATTTAGAATATTTATTATCTATTATGTTCATATATTCTTAATATTTAGTTATTGTTTGTTTTTGTATATTTGATTCTATATATTTTGATACAGTATATAATGTATATTGCTTTACATCCTGACAACTTCATAGTAATTAATGTAAATATGTGCAACTTAGAAAAATGAATGTTCAATAGTCGTTCTAATAAAACATGCCTGTTTGTAGAAAACATGCGTGTGTTCGTGCAGGTGGGGTGGTGTGGTGGTGGTGGGGGGGTGGTTGGGGGGGGGGGCGCTCAAAGGGGGCCTCGCCCGGGGAGTAATTCGATGTAGAACCGCCACTGCTGCCATGCAGTAGTTTTTTTTAGCCGTAGTAGAAAATGGCATCTGGCGTCATCACAAGCATCTTTATTTTGAAGAAAGTGAGCATTGCAGTGCGTGATGTATGCTGTTCTGCGCTGTTCTGGTCTGCGCTGAGCTGGTTGGCTCAGTTAGAAATCTCAGGGGGTGGAGTTCTATGAATAGAAGAGTTCCCAGACCCAATGCTTCACATAACGAAGCATAGGGCTGGCTGATGAGGCTGGCATTCTAGTGCCCGAAACAAGTGCATCTGAGCTTTTTTTCACCCCGAGTTTCACTTGCAAGGCATTCATTCCTATTTGAGACCAGCGCAAATGTGTTGATTAAACGAGTGCCTCACACCTTTCAATCATAGCCCGGTTGAAGAGAAATAATTACTGAACTAAAATGAGCCAAAGGCTATTTACTTTTTAAATTTTTGAGCAAAATACAAAGTTTGACCTTAGCATAGTTTTATCTTCTTTTAAATAAATGTTGCTCACTGTTAGCTGCCCCTGAATAAGTGATATTTATATTCACAAGGATTCACTACAGCTAGTTACTCTATCTGTTACTCCTGATTTGGGCTTATTCAAATTTAAAATGAGTCAAGTAACAAACAAGCGCGAAAATGTTGGTTTTGATATTGTCTGCTAAACATTGGAGAAAGCAGCTGGGTTTTTTTGCCCTCTGTGTTTACGCATATCTGTTTAACCAGAAAATGCGGCCGACAAAGTTCATTGCCGACAGAACGTTAAAAGAGGGTTGGATTGCCAAATGAGGCAGAACGGGGCTAATTCTATTTGAACTTCACTAGTTGAGTCAGCGTTACGGCACACTAGCTCCCTGAAACAAAGAAAGGCTAAAGGGTGAGTACCGGGGATTGGGAGGAAGACAACAGTGCAATTTGTGGTGGCACAAATTAATAGATTATTAATTAATACTTTGCGTTTAGCTTGGAGAAAAGTTGCCATAGAATGTTCAAACATCCTTCTGACGCTCTCTTTGAGGTGGCTTCTGGTGTGACTATTCATTCCATTCCCATTGCCCATAGTCACACTTCTGCAACTCTGCCATTCTCATTCTGGATCATTCTCTAAACTGCTTTAAATGCAAGTTTTCTTGGCATTAAAAGTAATTTTTCTTCCTCTTAAGAAAACCAGTCTGGTGACGTAGCTCATTTTTTATTATGTTTGTCCCTAAAATATCTTTCACACAAAATGTTGACCCTGCTACACTTATGTACACAACCCATTACGTAAAATGTGGCTGAATTGCAGCAATTTTGGAAAACCTCTTCAATCTTGGTGCTGCTCTTTGTTCTCACAGAAGAGGTGTAACCACAATCTGTTCTCCATCCTTTTGATGTTTTCTTTCAACCTAACCTGGCTTTATATATCGGGAACAAACTCCCACAAAGACATACACTCCCTAGGGCTCCACGTAGTGTGTGGTGCGTTATTAGAGTTCGGGTCTGCTCCGTAGCACTTTGGGACCACTCCAATCATCAGTCAGGGCTGTCAAATCTGTTGGATTGTCTTGGTCTGATTTTGAGAACAAATAAATGAGCAGTGTGTTTTTAAGTCACTTTAAATGTTCAGATTACAATTCATCACTGAGATTTTTACGCAAGCTCAACATGAAAATAGTCTCCTACACCTATCTTTTCAGTTCAGTACTTTATTTATTTAAGGACAAGTGTTGTGTATTTAACAAATACCAAACACTAGAACATTTATAGATTAAGCTAATTTGCAATGTCTGTCCCTAGAAAGTCAACTTCATTCATAAAACAATAAGAACATATTATAAAAACAACAAATTAGATAAGAGCATTCCATTTTTGGTTCTTTTTTAACACAGATAAGGTTTTTCTTTACCTTGCTGATGTTTCGTCTGCGGCTGCAAACATCCTCAAAGCTGGCGCTGATGGTGGCGTCACTTCCTACTCCGTTTATTCTCGGGCAGCAGAGGACGTTGTCGCCCTCTGCTGCCCGCTCTCCCCTCTCCGATGATGCAGTCCCATGTGCGATCCAACGAGTAAACTCCATCGTCCCTGTTCATGGTCCCACATCCACGTCTCCTTATCTCTATAGCTTCTTTTATCCATCTTTTGTATTTCTGTTGTTCAGTGTTTATGATCCTTGTGTCGTCCCAGTCCATTATATGGTTTTCTCTTGTGCAGTGATCTGTTGCGACCTCATTGGATCGTGCATGGGACTGCATCATCGGAGAGGGGAGAGCGGGCAGCAGAGGGCGACAACGTCCTCTGCTGCCCGCGAATGAACGGAGTAGGAAGTGACGCCACCATCAGCGTCAGCTCTGAAGATGTTTGCAGCCGCAAACGAAACGTCAGCAAGGAAAAGAAAAACCTTTTCTGTGTTTAAAAAAGAACCAAAAATGGAATTTGAAGACAAACACAGCAGGAATGTACAAAAGATAGATAAGAGCATAAAAAGCATAAAAATAAATCTTCTTCATTAACTTCAGATAAAAGCTCTAGGATTTGAAAAACCTGACAGATCTACGTCACACTGTCACTTTAACATTCAAAGAGCACAATGAGGAAGCCGTGTCACAGCCAAGAGTCCCCCAGTGTGAAAAGGGCCGCTTTAAAGTTCACGAGTAAACCGTTCCGTTGCTGTTTTGTGCCGCTGATGTTCCCAGTGTAAAACCGAGGTAAGACTTCAAAACCTGCATCTGAAGCTCATCTGTGATGTGGGTAACTTTTAGGTCCTAGAAACGGTGCACCAGTATATTTCCCCCAAGAGAACAACTTACAAGGCATTCATTTCTACTAGAGCCCACTGCAAAAGAAACAAGTGTTCAACTCATTTAACAAAGCAGCCTTACTGGAAGGATATCCATTTTCTATCAGCATTCTTCTCTGGAAAATTATTATGATTAGAATGCAATTTGTGAGTAAATGGACTCAAACTGGCAAAAATCCCCACAATGATGGGGTAGATTTTTACAGTAGTGGCAGAGCAAATGTAAATATTGGCATACAGTCGTTTAAAAAACAAATAATTAATGTTTTAACATGAAAATTTATTTCCAATGGAGGCAAAACATTTTCCCCTTGAGTAGTTGCACAAGGGATTTAAATAATTGTTGTTAATTCAGGAGATATTTTAAAAGGCCACAGTCCAATAATAGTTTAAAAGAATGCAAAACATAATCAAAATGCTGCCAAGAAATCCAAATGCAACATGATTTTTTTTCACTACCAAAAAATACATTTGTGTTCCTGAATGGAAGAAGAAGAACCATATCTGAGTGTAAGATACATGGAAATTGCATTTAAATTGTTTTAGTTTGTTCTTTTTGCAACACAGACAGTTACAGCCTCCATTACACTGTTTTTGTTTGAAACCTGATGATAGCAAGGTGATGGATGAGAAGTTGTTATTTTTTTTTCTAAAAGTAAGTGGTTTGCCACATGAATAATAGTCGTTCTGCTCCCGGTTGCTTAGTTACTGTCGCTTCAAATCAAATTTTGTGAAGGAAATCGAAGAGGAAGTTTGATCCCTGGGGATTTGCGCGTTCCAGTCCTTTGTTCAGCACTTTGAATAATGAAAGTCACATTTAGGATAAAAATTTGTTTGAAAATCCACAACAAATAATCCTGCTGTTCCCAGTGGGATAATTACTTGGTTTATGTGTCAGATATTTAGAAGACTTGCTCCAATTTCCATTCAAAATACGTTTTCTGTATGACCAAATTCAGTTTAACAGCAAAGTCCAGATTACAGTTTTTCTCGATTGGTTTGGCTCTATTCCTGAAACTGAGATGACATTCTCAAAACCATAAGGTCATTTGGCCAAACAGTCTGACAGTGCTGCCCAACATTATAGCTCACTAGCAAAATCAAATATCTTTCCCCAAACTCTTCGTCCATGCTTCAAAAGCAGATTCCTTTCCCATATAAAAGGTCAGTACAGTCAAAATAGCACAGATCCTTCTCAATTGCTTTGGCACGCGTGCATTCATTTAGTGCTTTTGTCAAAATAACCTGGATGGTTTAGCACAACACCATGGATCCCCTGCAAAAGCTCATATCTCTCCCAAAAGAGTTTATCCATGTGTCAAAACTAAATATCCTTCCCATATAAATAGTCAGTGCCCCCAAAATGCATTATACCTTTGGCATTGTTTAAGCACTGCAAGTCAAAATGCTCAGACGTTGTGTCACTGAGGCACAGGTCTAGCAACAGAATACCACTATGAATAAAACCAATAGATTTCACAGTAAAATCGGCCTCCAATTAACCACTCATACTCAAGGAAACTGTAAACATTTTCATTCGTACAAAGAAATGTTAACATTAGAGAACGTACTGTGAAAAGAAAACATATACAGGATTCTGTAAATGTGAACAGTTATAAACACAAACAAAATACAAAAACAACAAAAACAACTCTAGCCCACCATACTGTAAATAAGGTTTCAGAACTATAGTACAGTAATATTTTCAGTGGTAGCCATCGTCACCCTCTCTTTCCTGGCCACCATCCTCATCCTCCTGGCCATCGACACGCTGCTCTCTGTCAGGCCATAAATTCTCATCCACATTGCAACAGATATTTTCTCGTGCGATGCAGCGAGGGAAGAAACGGCGTGAATGTCTCAACCATCCCCTACATTGATCCCCTGTGATCTCCTCACATGCAGCATCCATTGCATGCAGCAGGGCCCTCTGGTCTTGAGCCTGATGCTCATACACCCTCCACCTCCAAGCTGAAAAAAACTCCTCAATTGGATTTAGGAAAGGAAAGTAAGGTAGAAGAAACTCCTTTAGCATCCGGGGATGGGTGGTGAACGAGGTTCTGATGCGTGGGCCGCGGTGGAAGTTCACATTATCCCACACAATGACATAATGTGGTAGCTGAGGTCCTTCTACACCTCTCTCATTTTCTGGGATCAGATCAGTATAAAGGTGGTCCAAAAAATTGAGGAGCTTTTGTGTATTGTAGGGCCCTAAACTGGGAATGTGTGTGGCCACGCCTCTTTCTGATATAGCGGCACACATTGTTAAATTTGCCCCTCGCTGGCCTGGGACATCCACAGCGGCTCGGTGGCCAATGATGTTACGGCCACGCCTTCGACCTTTGGCCAGGTTGAAGCCAGCTTCATCAACGAACACTAGGATGTGAGGGGTGTCGTTGGCTTCTAACGCCATTATTCTCTACAATAGAATAGAAATAAATCTAATCAGTCAAGTAGAGACAGATACTGCAGGGAGGATCTAAATTACTGTACAAACAGGGAGTGGGACACTGACGACAATTTCTAGGCAAAATGCTCTAGTCACCCAAAGCTGCATTCTGAAGGTGAAAAGGATACCGCACAACAAGAAAACAGTGGTAACCATGTCTTACTGTAATAGTGTTACAATGATAGACAACCAGTAGTTGACTTACATGCACATACTGGTACCGCAGCCCTTTCACTCTGTCAGAGTTTCTCTCAAATGGTACCCTGTAAATCTGTTTCATGGTCATCTGATGTTTCTTCAATACCCGGTCTATTGTGGAGATGCTGATAAGAGTTCATATTTTGGAACATTACATTGTCTAGCAGGATTGCATTACGACTCTGTCTCAGTGTGATGGCATTATTTGCAATGACCATGTTGCATATTTCTCGTTCTTGTTGTTCATTTAGAAGTTTTCTTCTGCCACCCACTTGAGGCCGTCGTCCAATCCTAGACATACAAGTCAAACGTCAACACTGTAAATTTGGTACAAAATGAGTTACCACTGTAATTGTACTGCTGTCCTATGGTACTAGAAGTGTGATGCACTGCACAGTGACTGGAATACTATTCACAGTATTTTCTCCATTTTTCTGTCTTTGTCATTTTTATAGTATCATATAACATCAAATGACGATATTACAGTACACTAGGCCTACACACACACCAACACTGAATAGTTCAATAGCATAGTTCTGTACCTGTTTTCCCTGTGAAAGGTTTGGATGATGGAGGAGACTGTAGACCGAGCCACATTAGGCTGCACTCGGCGACCTGCCTCTGCCATTGTGAGGCTATGGTTTATAACGTGGTCAATAAGGGCGGCCTGGAATTCATCTGGGACATCATGGTGCCTCCGTGCTCCTCGGCCTCTTCCCCCTATTCCTCCACGCATTCTCACTCCTCCTCTTCCTCTTCTTCTTCCTCCTCTTCCTCGAGCAGGAAGTTGCTGTTGTACTTGACGAGGCGCTTCCATGTTCACACTGCAAATGAAACTGGCCCCGGGCCAAGCTCTGTCTATATACTTTTGGCAGCAGTCATGATCATAGACAACACCTGTCAGGTATCTGAACAACCTGTTTGATTGGTCATCTGAGATGTGGGAGGCTGCTCCTTCGTTAGTTCTAATTTCACCTGATTGATTGTCAAGTACTGTCATAACTTTATTAAATGTTCCAAGATATTCTTTCATGGTATTATATCTTTGATTAATTTTGACAGTTGAACAGACAATTGTGCATATGATGACTTACACAATGAAACCATGCTGATATGTTGTGGAGTGAGTGACCATTTCACTGACAAATCAACTAATCAGTTTAGATCGGCAAGATCTATTTATTTGGGAAATGTGCTAAATGTGGGCTCATTGTGCTAACTGTAGCTACTTGTACATAATCATTTGAAAACAAGCACAGAGTCACTTGAGACATGTACTAAAGCATTTGCAATTTGATTAAACCAATGAAAACTGACATTCTGTTGTGAA
>NC_091744.1:4304545-4409545 GCF_043380555.1 Nothobranchius furzeri | reverse complement strand
TCCGTAAACATGGCGTGTCATTCCATCTATATGCGGACGATTGCCAGGTCATTTTTCTATTTAGGCATGGTGGTTTATGCACCATTCAACCTCTGTTGGACTGCCTGGAGGACATCAAGCTATGGTTGGCTCAGAACTTCTTGTGTTTCAACGAACACAAGACTGAAGTAATTCTGTTTACGCCACCAAAGACCCTAGGAGGTGCCCAAGAGCTTGATTTTTCCACTCTGGCACCACATCAGAAGGCGGTGGTCACTAACTTAGGGGTAAAACTGGACGCAGAGATTTGATGCTCAAGTGAACGGAATCGTGAGATCTTGCTTTTTTCATCTACGCTGCATAGCGGAAATTAAGCCTTTTCTGTCACAGAGTCATTTGTAAACTGTAATCCATGCCTTTGTTACCTGCAAGCTGGATTATTGCAACTCGCTATATGCGGGACCTAGGCAAGCTCCAATAGCACGCCTCCAGGCGGTTCAGAACTCGGCTGCTCGGTTGTTAACATCTACTAGGAGGTCTGAACATATTACAACAGTCCTACGTGCCTTGCATTGGCTCCCTATCTTTTATCGCATCAGGTTTAAGGTCATCCTGTTTGTGTTTAAGGCGTTAAACTCAGGGACACCTAAATAACTTGCTGAAATCATCCACCAACATGTCCCGGTGCGTTCCCTTAGGTCAGCTGACCAGAGACTACTAACTGTGCCCAGGTACAGCCTGAAGTCTCGTGGGAGTCGTGCCTTTTCAGTACTTGGACCAAGTCTCTGGAATGAGCTGCCAGCTGATGTAAAGCAGGCCAAATCATTGGACACCTTTAAAAACAGACTAAAAACACATCTGTTCTCGCTGGCGTTTGGACATTGAAGTTGGGGGAAGTAGGCCAGATATGGATAGCGAACTTGCACTCAGGATTTGGTATTGTATTTTAAATGGATTTCTTATAGTATTTTAAATGGATTTCTTATTGTATTTCTAATGGATTGCTCATTGTATTTTAAATGGCTGTATGTCTGTCCTATTGTGGTGCTATTATTGGTGTACAGCGCTTTGTTTGTCCATTTTGGCCATGTGAAAGCACTTTATAAATAAAGTTGATTTGATTTGATTTGATTTAAACATTACTGATTATTATAAATAATAATTATTATTAACCAAAGAATAATAATTCATTTCAGTAATTAAACACCGTTATAATGAACCATGATGATTATTTATGAACATTGTAATAGACAGTGAAAAGAGTTTATTAAAATGATTCTTTTAAATCTTGGTGTCCTTCGTCTTGCGGATGGAACAGCAGTCAGATAAAGGCAGTCAGATTAAGGGGTGGTAGACAGACATTCAGTCTCCTGTGAAAGAAACACTGTAGATTGTGGTAGTAGCCAGGTCAAAGTGACACAGGCTGTGTGTCTGACCTGAGGGTCAAGAATCAGGCCATTCAGTGATGCTACAGTTGGTTGGTTGTTTGGTTGCTGTATTTGTTTTTTTATTGTCTGGTTGTTTTTTTTTTGTTTGTTTGTTTGGTTTTGTTTTGTTTTGTTTTTGTTTCTTTGCCTTTCTTTGTCTGGTTGGTTGGCTGCTGGCTGGCTGGCTGGTTGTTTTTTTTTTTTTTTTTTTTTATTGTCTGGTCGGTTGGTTTTTTTGATTGTCTGGTTGGTTGGTTGGTTGGATGGTTGTTTATTTATTTTTTTGTTTTGTTTTGTTTTTGATTGTCTGGTTGGTTGGTTGTTTATTTATTTATTTTTTTGTTTTGTTTTGTTTTGTTTTTGATTGTCTGGTTGGTTGGTTGGTTGGATGGTTGGTTTTTATTTTAAAAAGTTTGTGTTTGTTTGTTTGTTTGTTTGTTTTGACTGTCTGGTTGGTTGGTTGTTTATTATTGTCTGGTTTGTTGGTTTTTTGATTATCTGGGTGGCTGGTTGTTTGTTTTTTTATTGTCTAGTTGGTTGGTTTTTTGATTGCCTGGTTAGCTGGTTGGTTGGTTGCTTTGCTGGCTGCTTGCTTAATTGCATGAAACTCATGAATCAATGCAATAAAGATCAAACGTTAGTTAATATTTGGATAAGCCCAGCGTTTCATCAATGAAATCTTGGGTTTAAGTCAAAGCGATAACTTGTGACACAGTCAAAAAACATTATGTGTTCCTTAGACACAAGAATGAGTGAGATGGATTAGAAAACAAGCTGAGAACAAAATGCTTCCAGCTACAGTTTTTGCTCTAGCAAGGAAATAAAAACTAAGAAAATAACCTCAGCCATATTTCTTTTCCAGGATCAGTGTAGCTGCAACAACATACAAAACCTTGACATTATTTTAGCTTCAGTGATGCTCTTTCGGCTACCAATTTGGCTGCAATGGCCCAAAACTTCCTTTTTATTGCCACAAATGTATAAACTTTAAAGCAGCTGTTTGTGACCCTCATCCTTTTCCAAAAACTGTTTCCAATTCAATGTGTTTTCACAGCCTGCCACTACACTAACTGAACAGACTTTTTATAAGTGATTCGTCCCCACAAGGCCACCATACAAACTATCATATCAGTTTCAACACCTTGCTAGCAAACAATTCCGACGCTCAGTTGGACCCAGAGGAAAGAAAAAAGAAACAGCAGCTACAGCTCTTGCTGGGATGACCCATCACGTCCAACTGTCCTTCCCTTATGTCTATAAACTAACACAGTGCTGCTGACAGAATCGATTGTCACATCCTTTTTGCTTTTCCAAGCAGAAACTCAGCACCATCTGTGTCTGGATTGTGAGTGCAGGTGGAGGATATCCTTGTAAATATTATTCAACTGGCTGCGTACCATCAAAACTCTGACAAGTCTCAATGTAGGAGCTTTGGCTGAGGTGTGTATAGCTCGCATATGTATGCAGATCTGTGGGATTGGACACCATCTGCAGAGTGTCTGTTGTCCCTATACGAGTGTGTGTGTGTGTGTGTGTGTGTGTGTGTGTGTGTGTGTGTGTGTGTGTGTGTGTGTGTGTGTGTGTGTGTGTGTGTGTGTGTGTGTGTGTGTGTGTGTCCAGAAGAGTGTTTTCAGTCATAAGAGTTTGTGGTGTGCAGGATGGTGTTATTGAAATCTTAATGGAGGTGTAAAAGATGTTTGCCTTCCCATTGTGAATAAAAATGGGTTTCTGTTGGATTTTTAATGCTTACACAGAAAACCTTTCTTTTTGTTGAACATAAATTATGTAAAGAATTTTCCCGAGTGCATAAATGATTTCTATGCTGCTATTATGATCACACCTGGTGAGAGAGAACACACTGTCCTATCACTTTTGTGCCTCCAAATCATTTCAAGAAGCAAATATCACATAATTACACCTGTCAAACAGATTTCACACAAAACGTAAAGTGCATATTTGGAAGTGGCATGGCTGCAACTCAACAAAAAGATGCAATTTGATGCAAATATACACTTGGCGGTTTCGACTGACAGAATGTGTCTGTCCAAATAGAAAAATGTTTCCACTTGGATGAGAAATAATGGGGTTTTTATAAGGTCGCCTTCTACACATTTTGAGTGAAAGGACGAGAGAAAAAAAGGCTTTAAATTTCACACGGGGGTGACCCAGTTGAACAACTGACACATAGCATATTATGTATTTCAAAAGTTTGCGATTTTAGAACAAACAAATCTGAATTCATATCTTTTTGCAGTAAATGGTCTGCTCATTACGATATATACGGCAGTTACTCTTTATAAATGTAATTGTACAAGCCAAGTTTAGTCCTGAAGTCCAAAATAACCATTAACAAATTCTATAAACAACCCCTGAGGAATAAGATAAAAAAAGAAAAACACATTAAGCCTAAGATGGAAAATGCAGAGTGGAGAAAAAAGGTATAAGAGACCATTAAGAAAAAACAGGCAGTGGGATGAAGACAACAGAGCACAAGAAAATAGAGGTGAAAAAGCCTGAGGGTAAAGAAAACAAGCAAGGCAGTTTGAGAGGTCATCCCAGGGGCCAACAGACAAGCATTACCAGCAATTAAGGTGAAACTTCACCCTGGGCACCGGCTGACTCAGGAGCACACTTTGAAGCTGTCAAAACGCCTGCTGACTCTGGTGTTGACTCAGATTATCTGTTTCTGTAAAGGTCTTAGTGTGGAACAAGCTTTCAGAACAGCAGAAGAGTAACCTGCATGTGGAGCCAACCAGACAACATCAAAGACATTAAACAACAATTAGGCCACCTGTTGAAGCGAAAGGACTCGAGTGAAGGATGTTTGGACATAACATCCAACCTCCAAGGTAGAGTTTTGGCGTTAAAATACTACAAGGTGTTATGGAGTCTTTTTATTGATGGTCACCAAACTGAAAAAGCTAACTTCTAGCACAACAGCTGTAACGTCCAGCATTGGTCAGCTTTTAGGAACAGTTTGACCATTCAACGTCTGGTCAAAAAGGAGACACGAGACTGCATGTGTCCCCTCTAAATCAGCCTGCCTTCATCCCACCAGCTGGAGCTCAGAGCCTGCAGCTCTGAACACAGATAACGAAATGTAAACAATAACATTCTCTCCTCAAGGTCCAATCTTTCAGGACTCTTCATGCCTCCATATAAGGAACACTCGCAGCCCGGATTTCCTAAATCAGATATGAACTTCTACAACTTATAAGCTAGATAATCATTAAATAAATGTTTGTTTATTGCTACTTATAATAATCATAATATAATGAAATGTTTCATTAATCTGTGCTCAATGACTGAAGTTTGAAATGAATGTTATGTTATGATTACAGTGATTGAAATATATTTCAGCATGTTGATATGACAAGGTCATCACCACTTGCACTCACACAAGGACAAAGTAAGGTAAAGTTAAACCCATGACACATAAATAGTCTTTTACCCAGATCAGAGCATTCGGTATCAAAGAAGGCGTGTTTCTGAGATTCTTGGTAATATTCCTCAAACTTGTCAACCTCTGGTTGGCTACACAATCATAACATGAGAACATTAAAACCAGATTACCCGGGGTTTTCCTCAGTTCTAGAGAAAGTTCCAGACCAGCCTTCTGAAGCAACACCTCTTTAACCATCAAAGCTTTTGACACGTCATCAAAACCTTTTTGCACCTGCGAAGCTGATACCGCAACAGTTCCTGCAGCTGATATTTTTTAGAGTCCTCCAGAGTCCCAGACGCGCGGTTCCACCCGTCTGTCGTGACCCGAGACATCTCTGGACTGGCGAAGTCAGTGCTGTGGTCAGTCTACTGGACCTTCGATGCCAGAGGTCATCCAACCTCTCTGACCTTCGGATCCACCAAGAGGGTCTCCGAAAACGGGTGAAGTAGACACACAGATAGCGTCTGATGTGTTTTGATGATAATCAACGTCATATTTTAATTGTTGGTAAAATAAATTCTTACTTTTATAAACCTGACTGTTTTCTGAATCAAAACGAAGTGTGTACAATTCCCTAATAAATAAAGAATCCTAGAATCTTCTGATAAACACAGTAAAGACCAAGCAGGGTTGATATTCTATATTTAGATAGAGTATCACAGCTTATTGGTCATAAGTAGAGGTAATATATATATTGAGCTCTTAAAGCACTCAATTTACCAAACCCTACACAGCTAACAGCCATAATGCAGGTAATGAGCTCCCCATAGCACCACTCCACAAAACTGTTAAGTGCAGTATCTGGCCAGTAGAGGGATGCAGAGTGGTGTCAAATACGAAACTAGTCAGATTTCTTACACAGTCATCGCTGAGAACGACTTTAAAGCTGCAAGCTTCAAAAAATAAAAATAAAAAAACTTTTTTGTGTTACTTTATAGGAAAATGTAAAATGTTGTAAATATTGCACAGTAACCTAAGGATAGTAAACGGAGGAGTATGCGTTGTCTCTTTGCACCTTGCATCAGCAGCTTACAGCGGTGCTTTGTCATAATGTAGACCCAAATCTTCTCCAAATCGGCTCCTGTAAATAATTTGTGTTACGTATATTTTAATTTGCAGTTGACATGATTATTGAGGTCGCAAAGAAACATTAGGATCAGTGCTGAGAAATTTCCATGACTTTTTCACATGAAATGCTAGCTGTTACCAGTCACTCACATTGTTTATGCTAAGCTAAAGCTAACAGAATACTGCCAGATTAGGTGGATGCTGGACTGGTTACAAAATGCTTTTTCCCCACTTATCTAACTCTCAACAATATGGCAATAAAAAAAAATTTCACTCAGGGGTAAAATGTGTCATGTGCCGGGTTGAGTACTCCTCTCATTTTCCCATCTTTGAGTTGTGTGTTTCAGGAGAGGGAGGCTCCAGCTGCAGCTGATTTGCAATCAGCTGGTCTGGCTGCAAAAGGAGGATGGAGAACACTCCTTGACGCCGGATGATTACTACAGCTTGGTAGTTTCCTGCCCTCTTGCAACTCTTGGATTTTGTGCTCCAGTGTTTCTAGGATTTTTTGTGAACTTTTGGATCTTTTCCCTGTGCTTACCCGTTACCAGGTTCTGGAACATTTTTGGACTTCTGTGACTTCTCTGGATTACAGCTCTGGTTTTCTGCAACTTCTCTGGATTACGTCTTTGGATTTCTGCGACTCCTCAGGATTACTCACCTGTGCCCCATAGGATTTCCGGACGCAGCTCTCACCATTCTCCATTCCTCTCGGCCGGCCCGCTCTCCTGCTCTCCTGCTCTCCTCACGCTCCCTCTCCTGGACATCCCACTTGGACTCACCCCGGCACCCAACCTACCCTCCCTCATTCCTATGCTCCCCTACTCCCAGTAAGTCTATTCTCTGCACCCACCAAGTTTAGACTTACCTTCCTGGACTCACCTGTATCTGCTCTCCCCTCCTCAGACGCTGCGCTCCCATTCTCGATCTCCACTGGGCTTTTCCAGTGCACCTTCAGTTCCTGTTTTAAAATAAAGATTATTTTTTTCACCATAAGATCTGTGAGTGTGTGATTCTGCATGTCTTGGGTTAAACGCATTCCCCAAACCATGTCAAAATATCCATTTAACAGTGACATTTAGAGCTTTTCATTTGAAAAAAAAAACTGCTGGATGGAGAATTTCACACCAGGTAACATTTGCTAAAGCACAAAATATAACCAACAGATGTAACACTGTCAATGAATGCCAGAACCACTGACAATAAAAAAACAAACCTTTATTTCAATTATAAATTAAAAAAATGTTTGAATATTAGGACCTGGGTGAAACTGTTAGTACCCTTCAAGAAAGAGTCACAGTAGTCACTGAAATAACTTAAAGCTACATAACTAGATATTTACGTAGAATAATACCCTGAAAATCAGTCACTGCTCTTGAATTTAATAAATAAACACTAACGGAAAAGTGGCCTGTATTTAATACAGCACCTTCTAGAGTCCTGCAACCCCCCAAGACATTTTACAACACAATCAGTCATTCACCCATTCTCACACACATTCACACCCTGGTGGTGATGAGCTGCATTGTAGCCACAGCTGCCCTGAGGCACACTGATGGAGGCGAGTCTGCTGTACACAGGTGCCACCGGTCCCTCCAAACACCCCCAGCAGGCAAGGTGGGTTAAGTGTCTTGCCCAAGAACACAACGACAGCATCAGAATGAGCAGGGCTAGAACCTGCAACCTTCTGATTACGGGGTGGGTACTTAACTCCTGTGCCACTGTTGTTCCAGTGAAACTTGCTGCTGCTCTATGTAAAAGGCCACAGGCGAAGGCCCACATTAAAGATGGTTGTTGTCTGCCACCTAAAAATTCCACGTCCAAGGAAGATTCTTCAGGACAATTCTGTTGCCTACGGGCTTGGCATGGAATGCACTTCACTGGATTTTTTGCTGAAAAGGAGGTGGTGTGATCACAAGGTGCATTGAATCTATTCAGAGTCCGGAGAAATCTCAAGACTATCAAAGCATTGTAGAACCAAATGTGTAACAAATGTCTCAGTTCAAAAAACTGTACGTGATTAAAGTGGCCTTCCATGAACCTAGATTTAAATCCCGGTGAAGGAGCTGAAACATCTGGACGAGTCCTCCTTCAAATATCCAGCCACCTATTTTCTAAATCCACTTGTTTTTTTTTAATGAAACACAAACTGTATAAATGTCCATAAATTAGCTGTATGGTTTTTCTCTCAGATTACATGTCTGAAAGATGCGAACTAATGCACTTATTAAATGAACACGAGACAGCCTCGGCAGCATTATTGCTGCAAAGTGGATGAAAGCAATGAACGCTGACCACCTCCAAATCGGCAGAAACTCAGATTGAACCCTCATCTCCTGCATACACAGCACATAATGGCCATATATGAAAAATACGTCAAATCAACAGAAAACATCAGAACAAAAGCGACTGAGAGCAGAAGCAACCGAGGTAATGGAGGCCAACCATTCTTAACCTCAGACCCACATTACGCATCAGTGAGCTATTTTAGCAGCTGCAGCAACGGGCACAAACACATGGGCACGAAAACAGAACTTAAAACAGATATGTGAGGATTAACGAGTGGATAATGGCAGGTGGTTGGTAGACTCGTTCCAGTTTTCCATCATCTGCTGTTTGTGTAACAGTCACAGGATGCAAAGACAGGTGTTTTTGTTGTTGGATGTTGGTTCAGGTACAGCCTAAGGCAACATATTTGTTTATGATAATGTGAAAAAATATTGAAATAAAAAAACTGTTTATGGGTTTTACTCCATTGCCTACAAGCCAACATATCTGGCATGTTTTACATTGTGTAAGAGATTAAATAAAAAACAAAGAGAAGAGCTTTGTCTTAAGTGTTATAGTACTTGTCCTGTTCATTATTGCACCCAACAGTTGCAGATACCAGTCCCGACATATTCGTGTTCAGTATCGGTATGCTCACAGGTGTGGTGAGGGATGATTTCATGCAGAAGTCCATCAACATCTCATTTGTTTTGTTAGTCTTAATGTGCAGGTGGTAAAGTGTGCACCAGCTGATGAGGCTTTCTGTATTCCAGTTCATACCCTGCAGATAAGCACCTTCAAT
Source organism: Nothobranchius furzeri (assembly GCF_043380555.1). Taxonomy (NCBI): domain Eukaryota; kingdom Metazoa; phylum Chordata; class Actinopteri; order Cyprinodontiformes; family Nothobranchiidae; genus Nothobranchius; species Nothobranchius furzeri. Next base: position 4,400,559 of record NC_091744.1, on the reverse strand, counting down.
GGCGTATCAACTGAGAGCCCCTGCAAGTTTCAGTAGGTAATGTTGCTGTTGAGGTTGTTTTTTTGTAATGTTAAAAGAAAAGAACGGTATCTTTTGAAGTTTCCTTGCTGCAAACCTCTATATCGAACGAACCGCTGGGCGGAAACCATCTTTGTGATCTTTCATGTTTTATGCTTCCTCTTCACGTGTTATTGGACCAGAAGGGTGGGAGTGAAGTGTCTCCAGCAAAAGTACTTTGTTTGAGGTGAGAGAAATGTTCTGTTGGTATCTACAGAGAAATTATTGTTATTTATTGATTTTCTAGTGACTGGAAATCACCAGTATCCAGCATGGTCTTTTTAATCAGTGATTGATTAATCTGAGACTCATAAATCACATCGACCTGTGTTTTTTTTTCAGACTATTGCCAAGCAGCATCTAAAAGTATTTTCCTTAGTCCAAGGATCATCATACACCTTCCATGTGAAGGTTTTTATTTCTAGGAGTATAGTTTTCAAGATAATCAGAAACTGAATATCTATAAATATCACCCATCAACATTCCTATTGGATGCATATTTTTTCACTCCAGTTATTATTACTGCTTGTATGTAAATCAGATGCTGTTGTGTCCCTTCAATTGCATTTGAGACTCTAGATGAGAAATGGAATTCAAATAAGGATTTTATCACAATTAAAATTCACCAGAATAAAAAAGAGCTACAGTTTGCAGCAGCATCTTAAAAGCTCTCGGGCTGCAGAGTGTTTTCTGCTTTTGCTCCAGCTTGCGACAACTACCTTGGAGGGAATCATGTCTAAAGGATAACCTACTAGCAGCTCAATGTCTCCTGTGCTGCTTCTCTTTAACAGTGGTGGGATCAAGGTTGTATTATCTATCATTCACATGCATTATATCACCCTCGCCCTTTCAACCTGTCTCTGTTCTTCATCTGCAAACAGCCATGTTTGTGCTTGAGTACAAATTAAACTAAATGAGATAATCCCAGCTGAAGACAAGAAATCTCGGGGATTTTACTTAAATTATTTCAGCTGTGGTTCAAAGTGTGAGGTAAGAAAAGGACTGGTTCATTCCCTGCAGAATCATAAACACGTTTGCAATTTATTTTCATTTTTTTCATATTATTATCAGTAGCGGTTTTAGGCACGGGCAGACAGGGCAGTTGCCCGGGGCGGCATTTTTTCATGACACAAAAGGGGCGCACAAGCACAGAGTAAAAAAAAAAAAAGGAAATCTGCGCCGCACCGAGGTTTTCTATTATCTGTCATATGACAGTGTCTGGATTGGAAACAGCAAGTTGGCGCCCCCTGCAGCTGCAGGCGCTCCTGCTGACTGAGAACGTTCACGTGCTCCGTGTGTCTATGAAGAACAGGAAGGGGAGGGGTGCGGCGGGGGAATTCACCTCTGCGTCTTTCCCAAATGAAATGAGCGGGTAGGGGCTGAATCAACTGTATTAGCATTGCTAAAGTCAATCACATCTTAACGTTCTTCCATATTTCATTCATAATATCATAAACACAGGCCTATCATTCTTTCAGGTTTCTCTGAATTGTGTGAAATGGCCGAATAAAAAAAAGGAAAAACAAAACGATTTTGTGGTCACCCCCCCATCAAGGTCAAATAGTTTAGTCCTGACTAAAGGAAACTTACTGAGTCAGGAGCCAAACAGAAGAGATGGACATAAAAAGGCTACAACCACCAGGTGCCCGATTCAGGAATAATAAAGAAAAAAGAGGAGAAAGATAAAGTAATGTAGCTCTCATGATGCATGTTTTCAATTTTTTAACCAGTTAACTGGAATTTTAACGGTTAAAAAAATTCCTTCAATCATTTTTTACTGATTCAAACTAGGATTTGTTAAATGCTCGCTGCAGCCTGTGGCCTGCCTGAACAACAACAAACACATGTTGATCATGTTCACATAATAATAAATAAAACAACTCTACAAGCAGAAGAAAACTCCCCAGTCACCACTAACTATGCTGTTTATTTATTGCAGATGGCTGCACTGATTATTTTTTACATGATTTGTTCTGTAAAAGTTGGCATTTTTGGTAGTCTACAGTTTTTTATGTCAGTTTAAATTACAATTTCAGAGGCAATTCTAAAATATTATGGATCATGAGATCTATTGGAGATCTACCCCAACTTTTGGACTGCTCTGCCAGTCACTGTGGCTCCAGCTGAGAGGAGCTTTTCAAAACTTGATCAAGTCATACCTGAGGTCACCTATGTTTCAGGGGCGGCTCACTAACCTGGCTCTGATTAGTATCAATCACTCAGTAGGGGAGCAGATTTCATGTGATGACATTATTGATGACATTGCATCAAGGTTAGGTTTTAATTTTAGTTTGTGTTTTCTATTCTAAGTGCAATGCTGTAGTGATTATCTTTAGTTTGTTATGTGTGAAATATTTTTGCTATTTAGTATATTTATTATCTATTATGTTCATATATTCTTAATATTTAGTTATTGTTTGTTTTTGTATATTTGATTCTATATATTTTGATACAGTATATAATGTATAGTGCTTTACATTCTGACAACTTCATAGTAATTAATGTAAATATGTGCAACTTAGAAAAATGAATGTTCAATAGTCATTCTAATAAAACATGCCTGTTTGTAGAAAACATGCGTGTGTTCGTGCAGGTGGGGTGGTGTGGTGGTGGTGGTGGGGGGCGGTTGGGGGGGGGGGGTGCTCAAAGGGGGCCTCGCCCGGGGAGTAATTCGATGTAGAACCGCCACTGATTATTATCATTTAGAATTGGAATGTTCCTTTAACTTGATTGCATTTGTGCATATACAGTATCTATATAGCATAACTTTTACTTATTTATGTTTTTTGTTGTTGTGTTTTTACTTTTTTCTTTAATGATAATGATTAACTTTCCTGTTGCTGACTGGAATGCATGAGAATTAGAAGAGTCAGGTTAGGACGTTTCTAATCTCTGGACGTTTATACTGAAACAGAATCTTCCCGGATGAGCAAACAAGAACAGACATGTTCAAATACGCTTTCTCAGATCAAACATAAACAGAAACCAGTGACAGTCTCTGCTGTAGACATACAAATGTGTACTGGAGTTTCACTGATGGCTGTAGTCTGTTCTGCTGTCTTAGAGTGAGTGATGCACCCTGGATGAAGGATGCTGAGCAGGATCTCTTGCCACTGATGTGAGACAAGTCTGTCCACTGAGTAAAGCTTCATAAATCAACAGAAGACTCTAGCTGTGTGAACCTGTGACCACACAGGTTAACGGTGAGCTGCAAAGCAAAGCTTCTCTGATAATATCTGCATGGTGAGCTCATTTATCTCCAGGGGCAATCCAAGGGACGGGCAGCAGTAAGTGCCACATTAAACAAAGAGATGCCTTTATCACACTCAGTCCTTCTGAAGGGAAGTAATTAGATGGATTTATTCTGTGGAGAATAGTTGAGAGGCCAAATGTCTCATTTATGCATTTTTTTTCTTCACACCTTCATTTGTAACATTAAAACCTGCTTGAATGTTCGACTTGTCTAACATATTTTTGCAACCTTTCTAATGGGTTTTCAAAGGTGAGTTTCATCCAAATGACTGCGTATACTTTTATTTATTTATTTATTGCAGCTGAGTGACCGACCTTTACAAATGAGAGCAAGAGCAAAATTGACTTGCAAAAATGTATTTTAGTGTGGGCTTTAAAATCTAATACCTGATGTTTAAGCCGGTGGAAATGAAAAGCTCAGAAACATTAAACTGCATGTCCAATTATGTATTAGTTTCAGTGTAGTGAGCATTTTCATTTCCATGGCTACACTCTGCGCACACGCACACACACACACACACACACACACACACACACACACACACACACACACACACACACACACACACACACATAGATAGATAGAATAAATTCTCTCAAACGCAGAGTATACTACTATGATTATATTCATTGTACAGATGTAATTTTGCAGAAATAATGATGATATGTTCTGCAGCAACCCATGTACTGAAATGAGACTATACATATTCAGAAAAAAGCTGATGGAACAGATATGTTTACCTCCCTAAAAGGTCAGCTAAGATGGGTTTACCAAACTTAGACCATAAAGGAATGATCTGATGTCTGTTTTGTGTATATTAAACAACTCAATTAATCTGTTAATTTAAAGACAAGCTAAAAAGGTCTAGGCAGGGTGGCAATGCTGGACCTCCTAATTGAGGTATGTTTGGTGTTGATGGCGTCACTTCCTTTAAGTGATGCCATCAACACCAGCAATCTCTGATGATGGCTAGAGATACTAGATGAAACATGTCAGGTAAAAAACTATATATTTTTTTAAACTGTGTAACAAAAAGAACACGAAAATGGATAACGAAGATAAACACGAAATTAATGTACAAAAAAAGAATTTGTAACAGAAGTTAGTGTCTGTATAAACCAAATCATGTCAGATTCTACCGATCTGTTCTGTGGGGTACCCCAAGGCTCTGTTTTGGGTCAACTCTTGTTTCTACTGTACACCCTCTTGGGCAGAATTGATTTTTTCATAATGTCTCTTATCTCTTATATGCAGATGACATTCAGCTGTACTGCTCCTTTAAGGATTCTGAGTTCCACAAACTGTCTGAATTACTAGAGTGTCTATCAGCTATCACCAGCTGGCTAGAAGATAACATCCTTCAGTTAAACTCTGAAAAGACTGAGGCCTAGTCCACACGTAGCCGGGTTTTTTTAAACGAATATCTGCCCCTCCAAAAACGTGCATCCACACCACCTCGTTTTAAAAATAAAACTCAGTCCACACGTACCCGGATAAATACGTTGTTAAGGACATGCCAGACCTGTAGGTGGCAGTACTTCCCCCGTTCTTAACCTCGTCCTTCGTCTGTGGTCTTCCGCAAGGAGCAGTAATTCCGCTTGCAAAAACAAACAAGCAAAAAGAGCTTGGACCATTGATAAAGCGAGCGCAGCTCTGAGGGCATCCATGCTGTCGGCTAAACACAGGTCGCACACGTGATGTCAGCATTTTTTAGTCGCGGAGTGAGGTATGTTTGGTGTTCATGGCGTCCGGTTTTGTCTGTCCACACGCAGACACCCAAAACGGAGAAAATGCAGATCTTCACTTTGGCCGGAGTTTTTAAAAAGATCCGTTTTCGTGTGAAAAAACTGCGTTTTCGTGTGGATGACAGGCCAAAACGTAGAAGAATATCTACGTTTTGGCAGATCCCCGGCTACGTGTGGACAGGGCCTGAATGTCTGATCATTGCCCCTGAGAGCATGATTCCCCGATTAGTCAAAAAACTTGACTTCTGCGTCAAGTCAAACTTGAGGAATTTGGGTGTTGTTTTTGACCGATCAATGTCTCTTGAAGGCCACTCAGAAACATTGGTCTCCAAACTGCGAAGGTTTGTGTCAAAACATGAACTTGAACTTGGTTATCCATGCATTAATCTCCTCCCGTCCGTCTAGATTACTGTAACACACTTTTCACATGTTTTAACAAAAAAGCCCTTGATTGCCTTCAGTTGGTCCAGAAATCTGCAGCGAGGCTCCTAACTGGAGCAAATAGAAGAGCTCACATCACACCTATTATAATGTCTCTCCACTAGTTACCCATTAACTTTAGAATTCATTTTAGAACAAGGACTAGAACTTTCAGGGCTCTATGTGGTCAAGCTCCTCCTTATATTACTGAACTGTTAATACAAGCCCTCAAGTCCACAAACCAGAACCTGCTAGAAGTTCCAAAGACCAGATATAAAAGTCGAGGTTATCTGTCCTTTCCTTTGAAGAATTTATTGAAGCAAAAGAACTAGCATGTCAACAGATCACAGATGAAGGAAAAAAAGCAGAACTTAGAAATAACGTTGTTGGGACATTAAAAAACAGCCAAATTCAACACAGCAATATTACAAAAGAAGAACAATCAGCCATGACAGCTCTATCCAAAAATGAACAGATAATTATTCTACCGGCAGACAAAGGAAGAACCACAGTAGTTATGGACAAAGAAAAATATAAACAACAGAAGAAACAGTTGTTAGAGGACAAAAATACATACAAAATACTTAAAAAAAGACCCAACAGAAAACATTAAGAAAAATATGAAAAAATTCCTGAAGCCACTGCAAGAAAATGACAAAATAACAGCAAACATAACACCAAGAATCTATAGAACGCCAAAAATACACAAACAAAACACTCCACTTTACCAATAGTAGACAGCATAGGTACACCAACATACAACATGGCAAAGGAAATCAGCAAAATCATCAGTCCGTTATTAGGGAACACAGATCAACACTGCTAAAATAGTGCAGAACTGGCAAAAGAACTAAAGGAGATTACAATAGAAGACAACGACATACTCATCTCACATGACGTCGCATCTCTGTTCACAAAAACACCAACCCAAAAAACCATAGACATAGTAGTTAAGAGAATCAGACAGGACAAGCCTTTACACAAAAGGACAAACCTCACAGCAGATGACATAGCACAACTGATTAGGACTGGTAGCTAACTCCACTTACTTCACATACAATAATACAATATACAAACAACTGGAAGGCTTCGCCATGGGTAACCCGTTATCAGCCACCCTGTGCGAGTTTTCCATTGAAGATCTAGAACAAAAAGTCATAGCCACAGCCCCCCCCCCCCCCCCCCCCCAACTGTAAAATAAAATTATGGAAACGCTACGTAGACAACGTACTGGAAATCATACCAAAAGGACAAACAGAAACACTAAGAAAACACTTGAATAATTTTGACGACACAGGCAACATAAAGTTCACATATGAGTCGAAAGCAGATGGCAGTATAGCATTTATAGACATGAAAATAACCAGGCAGACTGTTGGAACCCTGAACATAAACACATATAGAAAACCAACACACACAGACCAATATCATGAACATCAGAACACCCTACCATACACAAAATGTCAGTAATCAGAACATTATATCACCGAGCAAACATGATAACAGAAGAAAGAGACCTTAAACAAGAGGACAAACACACAAAACACGCTTTAAAGACCTGCGGATACCCGACATGGGCAATAAACAAAGGAAAACAACAAACAACAACAGAAAGAAAAAAACAACCAAAGCAAAGAACCAGAAACCCAGAAAGACAAGAACCAAAACCAGTGATAACCTTACCATACATCAAAGGCATAACAGAAAAAATAAGAGCAAAAATGAAAAAACACAACATAAACACAACAACAAAACCATACACAACAGTTAGAAACAGACTAGTACACCCAAAAGGCATGATACCAGCTGGATTTATACTATACTGGATTTACGAAATCCCATGTAAACTCTGCAATAAAACATACGTAGGAGAAACCGGACGCCAACTTAACACACGAACAATAGAACATAGAAAGGAGTGCGAGAAAGAAACAAGTCGTAAACACACAAGAGCAGCAAAAGAAGAAGCAGAAGGTGCAATCAAGAAGTCAGCCGTAACAGATCACTGCACAAGAGAAAACCATTTAATGGACTGGGACAACAAAAGGATCATAAACACCGAACAACAGAAATACAAAAGGTGGATTAAAAAAGCAATCGAGATAAGGAGACGTGGATGTGGGACCATGAACAGACACGATGGAGTTTACTCGTTTGGACAGCATCGTCGGAGAGGGGAGAGTGGCCAGCAGAGGGCGCCGCAGATAAACGGAGAAGGAAGTGACGCCACCATCAGCGTCAGCCTGACGAAATTTGCAGCCGCAAACGAAATGTTGCAGGTAAATAAAACCTTTCTGTGTTTTAAAAAGAACTAAAAGATGGAATTAGAATTTCAACACAGCAAGAACACACCAGATGTTTAAATCAAGAACCTGTTAAGAAAATCATTGGTTTTGAGCTGCAAAAACACTGGTTCCATGCAGACGAGAGAAATGACATAAAACATGTTTGTATGTACACTTGAGACATGGAGAGTCATATTTGTGATGTAATGAAGTTTAAGGCAATTAATAAATTCAAGTTGCAAACAGATGGAGACAGAAAATTGTTTTTTCAAGGTGATCCGACTGAAGACCAAGCTGCTTGTTTTCTTTTTGACATTTGAAATCAGCGTAAATGAAGTTGTTATTGAAAGCAGACAAACTGTTGCTCCTAGATAGTGGATGAATGACATTTGAGATGATTGCTGTGTCCAACTTGTCACTGAATAAAACAGCCTGTGAGAGCTTACACTGTCAGTGTCTCACTAAAAGGTCTGAAAATGACTTATTCGTGTTTCATTTCAAAATAAAGGCTGATTAAATGTCCTAGAATATCTCAAGTGAAGACTTTTAAAACCACTGCTGACTTTAGGGTCATCTGAAAACATAAAAACTGTTTAAAACTTAGTTGGATTAGAGTCAAATTGCTAGAAATGATGCAGAACCCACAGTTGCTTTGTGACTGGACGTATCAGTCACTGCATGTCCCTTTCCTGATTTCCCATTCCTCTCTCACGTAGCTGATTCTTATTCTTGGGTGATGAATCACAGGTCTCTGTGACCTTGTTGTTTGTGGAAGCAGCTGAATTCTTCGCTTCAACATGCTGCTGCAGCTCATCCAGGAGGCAGAACGTCTGTAATTTGTTCCAACATGCTGTGTCTGGCAGTCGCATGAGCAGACGATCACGTGACATACATTTTCAAGCACGATGGAGATGGTTTCTGAATTCAAACAGTCCTACTTTAACTCGACACTTGAGTTATCTGCAATCTTCAAAACTTTTTTTTTATGTTCTGGGATGCAATTTAGTCTTGTGAAAATAATAAAATATTTGTTAAACTTTTTGTTCTTGTCATCTTAAAAGTTTTAGATTACCAAACAACTTTAAATACCAGACAAATATAACCCAAGTAAACACACAATGCAGTGAATTTGCTTTTTAAGGACAAACATCCAAATATTGGCCTTATATAAAAAAGTATTGCTCTATCATTAAATCAACTGTAAATAACCCCATAATTATTTGTAACCCCCCACCCAAAAAATGAAATCACTTCAGTAGAACCTGTCTGACATGTTGTAGGCTAAAAAACCTCAAAAGCAACACATCCTACCTTGTTGTATAGAAATTCAAGACAAAAGAACCCAAAACAATATCTAAAGGACTACAAGGTTCAGCCTGAGGTCCGGGGAGAAATCCAAAGGAAGATATATTAGTCCTGAAACATGTTGATGTTCCTCAAAACTTTTGGTAAAAAAAATTCTGGGGACTGATGAGATGGAAGTGGGTCTTTCTGGAAGGTTTGTTTTCTGTTACAGCTGATTGTAAAACTAACACTGCATTTTAGAAAAAGGAACACTACACCAACAGCAAACATGGTGCTGGCAGTACGATGGTCTGGGGCTACCGTGGTGCTCCAGGACCTGGACGACCTGTTGAAACTGCATGGACAAATCATGTATTCTGCTCTCTGTCAGAAAATCCTGAAGGAGAAAGCCTGGCTTTCAAGCCAGCATATTAAAGATGTGGTTCACTCATTTGATCAGTACATTTGCAGTTGTCTCTAGAACAAACGCCTTGTAAGTCGTACTCTGGGGAAACAAAGCTCCGGTGCACCAGTTTCAGGTACTAGGAGTGAGCCACATCAGAGCTGAGCTTCACGACGATTTGAAGTCTTATATCCTGATATTTGGACATCTCACCTCGAATTGGCAAACAGCAACAAATAACAAAAGCCTGAAGGAGTTCAGCTGTGTGGTGGAGTTGCTAATGCTAATAGTTAGCTTCTACAAGCCTAGACATTCTCTGCTGTTTCATGGATGCTAAACCAACAACGCCCTTCTTCACTGCAAGTCAAAACTGGTGAGTCCATGAATGTTAAAGCCATACTAGGCAACTTTTTCATATTTTGAAATAATTTTCTAGAGCTAGTGTGTGCCAAAATTACCCTTTACAAGGTTAATTAAAGGCCACCCAACCCCTATGGCCAGAACACTCCACTTTTGGGACTCTGTTGGCTGACATACCAGTGCTGCAGTCTGGTTCTAGCACATTTACTGTACACTTTAGATCATGAACACAACTGATTTGTTTAATTTAGTGATGAATCACTACTGTAGAAACTAAGGAAGGCTGGGGAGACATTTCAGCTGTTAGATTAAGATGATTAAAAAAACGCACAGCAAGGAGATAGGGTTCGCTTTTGGTTCTACAAATGGACACTAGGGGGTGCTACAAGCAAGCCAAAACGGGCTCGTTCCCCTTTAAGTGACAGTGTGACATAAATCTGTCAGGATTTTCAAATCCTAGAGTTTCACTGTCTATTTTCCATCAGTAGCAAATGCAGGAGAACTCAGTTACTGACTATAATTGGAAATAATAATGAAAAAGTGTTTTTTCAGTGCTCCACTTCTTGACGCTCAAAAGCATATGGTTTTGCAGCTGAAGACCAACAGGTCAACCCCTGAATGGCTTATAACATGGTTAAATCCAACAAAAAAAATCAATGGGTTGGTTGGTTGGCTCAAGAAAGATCAAAACTAGGACCATTTCCTGCTGCTACCTATCTTTTATATGTTTACTTGGCTATGACTCTCTGCGAGGGGCACCGTCTCATCTGGCATATTTTATTTTTTAGCCAAAATATAAAATTAAGAACAACGCAGCCCACATTCTTTGCACAAAGCTGTGGCAGCAGGATGCCAAAGCCAAAGTTGTTCTCCACTGCACCTGTAGCTCGCTCTTTGATTCAGCTCAGCAATGTCAATTTGAAGAACTTGAGGAATTCTCTTGTTCATCGGCCAAGGCTGGGGTGATCATGGGTCAAAAACCAAAAGAATAAAAATAAACTGTCAGTTAAAGTTCTATTGGTCTGACTTCAAACTTTTGGAATTTCTGTTGCTGCTGTACATCAATCTGCTCTTCATCACCCACCTTCCATTGGCTGCACACTACTTCATCACTGCTTTTAATCCAGTTTGTGCTTTATTGGGCTGTAACGGGTTATGTTTCAGCCTAAACAGAATGACAACTGTCAGTATATTTTTGCTGTATATGCATATTTTGTTAACGTGTCTTTGGATTGTTGTGCTTCCTGTACTTTTGTCAGTTATCGTTTATATACAGTATATAATGTTGTAAAATCCTTGTGTGTTTTAGCTTCTGTGCAGTCTGCTTGCTTGACTTAGTAATTCTTATTTGTACGATCCTGTCGCCGACTCCTTCTAACAAACAATACATCTTGTTACATTTTGCAGCATGATCCCTCATACATTAAAGTTTTTGACTGCAAGACTGCAACAGTTACACGTTTTGTACAGCACGTCTGTACATATCAGAGCTGGACTGCTCTCCTAAGATCAGATTTGCCCTTTTGGTTCACTGCAGTGGTTCACATCAGGAGGGAGACCTGAAAGGTGAGTGAGGAAATTAACACCCTGTCATCGTGTTTTGCCAATGACTGAATTTAATTTTTGTAATTGAAGAAAGCCGCTTTTAATCCTGTTTAACTTTGCTAAAAGTCACTCCCTGTGGGAGGATAACAGAATCAGACGGGGTTCTTTAGTGCTGGGGTTTCTTTGATAAGGAACAATATGTTTTCTCTGGGGGGACTTTGGTGACATTTTCCTCTCTGTCACTTCCCATTAACAGCTAAAAAAACATGTCAAAAAGCGTTTTCAAGCAGAAAGCATTTTATCAGGACCCCTTGGTGGCAGGATCCAAGCCACTAGGTTCCATTCACCAGCATGCATGGTTTATTGTGTGAATCCCCTTTTTAGCATTCAAGTCCAGATTTCTTCCTTCGACACCCCACCTGCCTTTTAATGCACGCTATTGCCTGTAAACTTTATTCCCTCGTGCAGTTATTTTTAAATCCTTGGGCATAAAAAAAAAGGAAAATTTTGTTAATGAATCTGAGTTATTATAATTCTGATGCAGTTTTCACGGACTTCTATAAAAGTAATTCACAAATGAACGATAAAGGTGGACTCTCATTATAATATTTACAAGTAAAATAAATTCAATGCTAAAAGAAAATGAAACATTAAGTTAGACAGCAGAGCAAAAATAAATCCCAAAGTACTTTGAGGGCTGATAGTTTGTCTGATTGGCCGCTCCTGTAGGTTTGTACCCTTGTCTGCTGTAAAGCCAACAGCGCAGCAAACAATTACCATTTTACTGTGAAATAAACAAAATAAAAGCAATAAGGCTACAAATGGGCTTGTTTTGACTAGTTTCACATGAGTTTACCTTGCATAAACCGTTTCTTTGCCTGCCATCGTAGCAAAGGGGACTGTCCAATGAATGGCGGTGGGACATCATGTGAAAAGGGTCAATAAGAACCAAGAGGCAGCCATTTTCTGAATATTCTGATCCAAACATGGAAATGACAAAAACTGCAGTTCCATCTTCATCCACTGTAGAGGCTGACGCCAGAAACGAGCAAACCCTCATTGCCAACTTCACAGTAGGAATAAACATGTTTTCAGTACTGGTTCAAAAATAATTTCAGGTTTAATAGGTCTAGTTTATTCATTTAAGTGTGATTAAATGCTTGAAATTTTGAATAGTTAGATGTGATTGACAGGTACCATGAGCATCAGAGCTAGCGCTAGCTGGTAGCTCCAAGAAGGCCTCAGCCTGGGCCTCAAGTTATTAGATGTTTGGCCATTTTGACTCCCTGAACTTTAGCTGTGTCCACTGTGTGTTCATGTTTGGATGTTAATCGTGAAATTATTTGGAAATAGATGGCAAGCTCTCGATCATCAAAAAAATTAGGCTTCATTTTTATCATTAAGTGAAATATATTTCTGTTCTCCATTTTGCTGGTTGAATGGGGGGAAATGCTGTGCATTTAGCATAAAACTTGGTCAAAGATGTGTTCATATATGATGTGTTGGTGGGGCTGGCTGGGTACCGAAAGTCAAGCGAGGTAAGCTGCCTGAAGCTAGCATAGAATTCCAGGCTTCACTGGTCCGTCGTCGCGGTCAAAGATCCACGAGGTTGCCACCGTGGAATAGAGGATTACAGAGATTCAGCACAGCGTCTCTCCCTTCAGCAGTGGCAGTCCTGTGATCAAATCTGCCGCTCCAGCCTCTCTTTTACACAGTCATTGATTAGAACCTATTACAGTCACCTCAAACTACCACAGAATGTTAGCCTGCCAGGCCATCATATATATGTGAATATATAGTCTAGCCTTGGCTCGCAGTCGTGGGGCAGGATCTAAGGTTGTCTTTCAAACTGTCTCCGCATGCTATTGGACAACAGACAGTGTGACATACTCACCGCTACAGATGTCAGGCAACGAGGCAGTTTGCCATACTCCATCAAAGAAGATGCAAATGCATCTTTTTTTCTAAATAACCTTACATACCTTTACCTGTTCTTGGCTCAAAAAAAGCCCAAGTCAAAATAGTCCAAAGCTGATGCCAAAGCCGTTTCAAATGAACCGTCACCATCTTTGTTTTTTCGCTTAGTCGCAGTAACATCCTGCCCACAGTGCTGTGACTGCCCCCCAAACCAATAGAGTGCTGTACGTAGTCTACCATACACTGGTGAAGAAGACACAAACAAAACCGATAGAGTGCTGTGATTGCTCGGGCACAGGTGGCCAGGGCTGCAGACCATGGTCTTAAATCAGAAAAGGTAGAAGGCCTTCTCCAGGTCAGGGATGAGGTCCTGGCCCAAGTGGAGGAGTTTAAGTATCTCAGGTTCTTGTTCACAAGTGAGGGGAAAATGGAGCGTGAGATCGATAGGCAGATTGGTGCTGCGTCTGCAGTGATGCGGGCGTTGTACCGGTTTGCCGTGGTGAAGAGAGAGCTGAGCCAGAAGGCGAAGCTCTCACTTTACCAGTCGATCCTACCCTCACCTATGGTCACGAGCTTTGGGTAGTGACCAAAAGAACGAGATCACGGATACAAGAGGCCGAAAAGAGTTTTCTCCGCAGGGTGGCTGGGCTCTCCCTTAGAGATGGGGTGAGAAGCTTGGCCATCTGGGAGGGGCTCGGAGTAGATCCGCTGCTCCTCCAAGTCGAGAGGAGCCAGTTGAGGTGGCTCAGGCATCTGGTCAGGGTGCCTCTTGGACCCTGGTGAGATTTTCTGGGCACATCCAACTGGGAGGAGACCCAAGGGAAGGCCCAGGACATGCTCTAGGGACTATGTCTCTTGGAAGGACGGGGAACGCCTTGGGATTCCCCCAGAGGAGCTGGCCCAAGTAGCTGGGGAGAAGGAAGTCAGGGCATCTTGGCTTAGGCTGCTGCCTCTGTGACCCGATTCTGGATAAGCTGCTGAAAATAAATAAATGGATGGATGGATGGATGGACAGATGGACAAACGAAGACTGAATGCACTTTTTAAATTTATTAGTGTTAAGTTTATCCAACTGCCGTTTGGCGCTATATACCTCTTTTGAAATTTGCTTAAATCAAGCTTAGATGAACAACAAAAAATATGTTTTTTTAAAGCTGCTCAGTTCAACCTGTCTGACATGACAAGAGTCATGCCAGCAGTTTCTACCATTTTCAGCCTGTTAATAGCTGAGAATTTGTCTTTTCATTTGGAATTTAGGCACCAGCTGAGATAAAACGCCAACAGTTCAGTTAACAGGAATAATAACCAGCAGGATTATGTTGGATAATGTTCAGGATGTGAATCCATTCCCAGATAACGGCTTAACCATCCGTGTTTATTCATATCTTTAGTTGACAAAATTGACAGATAAAAGTTTTAAATGAAAGTTTTCCTAATAAGTAAACACAAAGTGAGCTGAAAAAACAATAAATGACAAGCAAAGAGGGAGTAAGTGGTTTAGAGTGGATTAAGTTTAAAGAGTATGTAGATGAGGAACAGCCTCTCCTATCAGTGGAAAGAGGATAATTGGTGTGGCTTTCTGACACCAGTCATCCTGCAAAACATCACGTTGACTCTGACAAACAATGTTCTGCTGCCACACAAGCTGAAATGTACACGGAAGTTCACACTCCACACTCATACACCCACAAATTCTCATGGACAAACATTAAAACCTTGCCTGCAGTGTGTCCTTTGTGTTGTGTAGTACCCACTCACTGGAGTCATTATTCACTAATGCGTGTAATTAGGGCTCTTTGATCAGGATGGATGACTACTCAAAAAGTACACTGAGTAGGAATAAAAGAGGTGCTGTAGCCATTTGTTGTGTGTGGTGGGTGAAAGGCAAAGTTCAGGCGGTTGAAGATCTATGTTTTTCCTCCCTTGTGACATGCAGCTCTTAATTAGACCAGGAAGAACATTGGAAACAGTGGTGATACATAATGACCAGTTAACCCAATGTGTTAATGTTAAAAAAACACAGGAAAACAATACATCCATTGGTTTTCTGTGTGCTATCCAGAAACTGGACATGAGTTTAAAGAGCAAGTCTGCTGTGGCTAGCGCTAACACAAAATTAACACAGAGCTAACTGATATCAAATAAGCCAGGAAATAAAAAGGTCCACACTACTGAACTAAAACATTACTTACAAGTCAATTAGCAACAAAGCCAGGTCACCATCAGTCTATGATTTCGTATCCCTCATTAGCTTCCTCTAATTAGTGTAGGCCGCTCCGATGTTCACTCTGGTTTGAGCTCTTTGCTTCTCCTCCACAGACATTACTCTCTTACTTTTACTTCCAGGATCCACCATGATGCCAACAAAAAAGTACCATTTTTCTTTTTTTTTCTTCCTGTGCTTTTTAATGACAACCAGAAAACTGAAAAAGCTAACAGTTACCCTTCATATTTGCTAATGGCACAGTAAACTGCCAACAGCCAAAAAGCAGAAAGAGAGCTTCACCCTAGTGAACTTACTAGAACCTACCTGTGCCACAAACTGCACTTTCTGGTCAGCAGAGGGCTTCAGAGTGCTGTCCAGTGTGAAGTAGGTCTATTTTCTACCTTAAGTATCACTGAAACTCACTTTGAAAACAATAGTTTAAAGTGACAGTGTGTATTGTTTCTGGCAGTAGATACCTAAATTGTTGCAAGCAAGCAGTATTTTTGTGTTGGAGTAAGACCTTACCAACGGAAGCCTGCTAGGGTCAAAATGCCCTGGGGAGTGCAAACTTTAGCAACATAACAAGCACATGAGACTCCAATGGCAACAAGTGAAGAGGTAAATGTATAAAACAATAACATTTAAGAATGACAAAAGTTTTGTAACCGTTTGTTACAAATCAGTAAATGCATTTTGTCCTCATGGGTTTTCGTAGAAGGAAACATGGCATCTAATATGGCGTCGCCCAGAGACTTAGACCCGCTCCCATGTATTTTAGACCTGATTTTTATGGTTATATGTTATGAAGTCACCAATATTTTTCAACACCTGGGAATCGTTTCATTCATTTTCAACAACATTTTGATGGATATTTCCAGAAATGAATGGTAAAAACTACACATTGTCTCTTTAAAGTGTTTAAAAACTCTTTGGCGCTGCTTAATGATCTGTGAAGAGTCCAGCAAAAGCTCAGCCAGCACACATAGGTGGGCCCCATATGGAATATATATGGGCAAGCCATTTGGGGCCCACCAGGGTTTGTCAGTGGTTTCCATGGTGGCCTAACAGTTTGCCCAGAAAGATTTTTGCCCACATACAGATGATGTTAACAGGTCCTACATGGGTTTCTGAGCATTTAACTCAAACACCAGCCCATTAAAAATGTAGAATTTTCATATTTTTAACCCTCCCACTGTCCTAATGGGTGTGGCCCCGCGAGGAAAGTTGGCCATTGAGCAGGGTTGATGGCTTATCCCTTGGGTCCATGTGGCAGGGGTGAGGAATGAGCACCACCTCATCCCTGCCACATGGACCTCAAGGGATAAACCATCAATCCTGCTCAATGGTCAACTTTCCTCGCGGGGTCACCCATAAAGAGGGTTAATTGAGAGGGTTAATCAAGTTTTAAAAGGCTGATTTATCAAGACCTTTTCTTTTTGCTAAATTGTTAAAATCACTTCAAATCATCACAACGCTAAATTTATATTTATGTGAATGGGTATTGAAGTAAAAAGTATTAAAATTATTAATGCATGGGAAGAGTTGCTCTCTTGCGTTTAACTAGAGCTAAGGAAGAGATGAGTTCATTTTATTTTATTTGAAGTGATCCAGAAGCAGGAGCTACTTTTTCATCCAGTCCTAACAATCCAGGTCAACATTGATTTTGTTTAATTCCTTTGCAAAGTTTGAGCAGGATTCCTGCAGAACAAATCCATCCTGTTCTGCTCCACTTTGAGCCAATTGTCAGTGACTGGCATGGTAGCAAATTAAACAATGACAAAGCAACAAAAAGTAAACATTTTCGCCTGTTCCAAAGACCACCAACATATCGATTGCAACTGATCCAACTATGCAATGATGTCAGGCCACATTACCACTTTGTTTGTGAGATTTTGACAAAGAGGTGAAGCTGGAGACAGGTTTCTGATAGCACAACCACAGTGACCAGGAGGAGGGAATCAAGCTAATCAAGCCATAAGGAAATGGAGCCAGTGGTCAGCAGCCATCCGCAGTAATGGACAGCCAGTCTGACTCTAGGTGGTTAAAAACAGCTTTGTGACAGTCAACATAATTAAGAAGCATTTCAAGTTTGTTCTGTTACATTTTCTGGGCATCTGTTTGTTTTTGCTGTGATTCGGACCGGTCTGTGTGACAGCGTCGTGAGTTTTAAGTCAACCGGGTCTGAAATTGCCTCTCCTTTCCGCCAACTCTGTCACCTGCTAGCAGCCAGGCATAAAATTAACAAACCCGTTCTCCTTCTCCCTCGCATTAACATTCAGGCTCGAACAAATCTGGTGAAGTTAGAGGGTAGAACGGACATTAACAATGTAATTTTCTGATCTCAACAGGGACTTTTCACCCAGCTGTCTCTTTCTACACATATCAGAGTCAAAGGCCGGAGCATAGAGGATGATTAGACCGATGATGAAACTGCAAGTGCTGCTAATATTTTCAGAGCAGACGCTTGTCTTTGGGACAAATGGCAGTGGGGTTTAGGTGACCACCAAAAAGAAGTTCATTATGAGAAAACGGCTAAAAACATCCAAATAATAGTTTGTAACTAATCAAAAGGGTCATAAATTGTCAAATCTCAGAAACATGCAATTATGCATTGTTGATGTGAAACAGCAACAAATTATTTTGATCTAGAACAGTTTTAATTCGATTTCTGGACTTTAGAAAAACACAATCTTTTCTACATATGAAGAACTCATTAGAACCCATTTCAGACTTCTATTAATAGTAACTGAAAGTTTACTCAACACCTACAAAAATACACTCAAATCATGTTCTAAATATCTAAATAATAAGGGTGGGAGATTGTAGATAAGGTTTTATTACAGTTACAAAATGATAATAATAATAATAATGTATTATGTTGTTAAACCAAATATTACTCAAAAAGCAGATATTTTTGCTTCTTCTTGTTTCCTTTTACCTCCTAGGGCCCTGTGTCCACATATGTGGACATTGGCTCCTTGCACTGTTATTCTCTTCTAATTAGAACTTTTTGTTGTTATTTATAGACACTTTATATTGACTTTAATTTAAAAAAATGTTTTGTTGTCTTTCTTTTTTTAGGGTATTTGACAACATTTTTATTTGATTAATTTTTATTGAATTTAAATTTATGTAACTTTGTTTCTGTTAATTACAGCCATCTAATCTGTAATAGATATGTTTTTTTCTTTTAAATCAAACCAAATACAAATATTGGGGCAACGGTGGCACAGGAGTTAAGTGCTCGCCCCGTAATCGGAAGGTTGCAGGTTCGAGCCCCACTCAGTCTGTCGCTGTCGTTGTGTCCTTGGGCAAGACACTTAACCCACGTTGCCTGCTGGTGGTGGTCGGAGGGACCGGTGGCGCCAGTGCTCGGCAGCCTCGCCTCTGTCAGTGCGCCCCAGGGCAGCTGTGGCTACATTGTAGCTCATCATGTGTGAATGTGTGAGTGAATGACTGATTGTGCTGTAAAGCGCCTTGGGGGGCTCCAGGACTCTAGAAGGTGCTATATTAAATACAGGCCATTTACCATTAAATATGGGTCCCAGGAGGTTAAGGACAAATGAGGACCAGGGTCTGAGGTTTGCTTGTTGCTTGTTGTGACCACTTGTGCTCTAATAGGTCGCTAAAAGCATTTAAGGTGAAACAGAAATGTGCTGAAATAAAGAGCGATGCTGGCTCTCTCTGCTGTTGGAAGAACAGAACTGCAGCTTTAAGAGGGATTTAAAAACCTCATGAAGACTTTTATTTCCTATCATACAAAGCTATTATTTAAGTATTTAATCAGAAAATGACTAATTTAGTCGTTATTTATTCGTTCATGTATGGAGATATGAATAAAATTAAACCCAAACACAACTAAACTAACAATTAACAGGTTAGAAATGCAGTTATCTACTTATTGTTTTTGTCTCAACAAATGTATTTAAAACAAAAATGTGTAGGCCTACCTTTTTATTCAAAATCAATGATTATTTTAGCTGTATTTGGTTTTAGCTTATTTTTTTGTGTAGTTTGTCGTAGACCGTGGCATCCGAAGACAATGTTTTTCCTTTTTTAAAAGTGTAACCAGTAGTTTTTAAAGAATAATTAAATGTCTGTATGGAGGCATGTGCTGATTTAGTCATTTGAACTAACAACCAACAGTTTAACACATTTAATTATAAATTACAAATTTATGCAGGTTACATTTTGTAACTCCATCCATCCATTTTCTGAACCTGCTTTGTCCACGTAGGGTCGCAGGGGGGCCTGGCGCCTATCTCCAGCGGTCAACGGGCAATCCATTTTGTAACTATGTATATTAATATATCTTATAATTTAGCAAGAGATTAATCTTCAGTTCGCAGTAGATGAAGTTTCGCTCTAAGTCCGCTAGAGGGCATATGATCCGTTTGTAGCACTGTAGCTAGCTGGTGATAGCTCTTGCTTTAGCTTCTTCATTTAACCTTGTTAAACACAGATAACTAAAATAAATTTGAGTTTTAAGAGTTAAGTAGTTTGTATAAGAGAAAGTGAGCTGTCTTTCACGTTACCAAGACTAACTGTTGTCAACGCTAATGTAAAGGCCAGTCATTTTTAGTGGTGTTTTATTTTGAAGGAATCTAGAGGAAGCGAAGACTGTAGTAACAACATGTGACCTCTAGAGGGCAGAGGAAATCCTTTCTTTCAAATGCCAGATGCTAGAAGACCGAATTCTCCTGTATTTTTCTTGTTAACCTAAATAATACATATAAATCTCATATAGAGTATACTGCCATCAATTCAAATTGATTACAAGGAATTAACAGGAATAACAATAATGTAATTGTATTTCAGAATGTATAAACTACTAAAAAAAATAAATAAAAGAATAACTACTGAGTACCAGAGAAATGGAGCCTAAACTGAGAATAACTACGGAGTACCAGAGAAACGGAGCCTAAACTGAGTGGGTTGTCCAGTAATCGGAATTGGAAGGTTGCAAGTTCGACTCAGAGAATTATGCTGTACCCTTGGGCAAGCCACAACCCACCTTGCCTGCTCGTGCCACTGAATAGCAGGCCTGGTCAGTGCACTCCAGGGCAGCTGTAGCTACACTGTAACTCATCAGTGTGTGAATGTGGGTGTGAATGGGAGAATGACTGGTTGTGTGAAGAAGGCGCTGTACAAATACAGGCCATTTAGGCCAATTATCAGAGTTGGAGTTTGGGAACAAATAAGTTTGTGAAAACATCTTAATACATCATTGGTTGTGCTAATAAACTCACACTGAAAGTATTTTCTTTATTAGTCAAGTGGATTCAAATAGGAACTATTGTTTTTTTTTTAAACCACAGGTTTAAATTTCCCCATGGAAGAGTGTCCTCCATGCTGCATCAGCAAGAGGATTATCTAAATATACACATTTTAGAGCTTGTATAAGCTGCAGCCGTGTTCTTGAGTTGGGTTGACAGCAAAATATTACTAGTTCAAATTCTGCCCAAATGTTCAATATCAGGAAATAAACAATAAAGTCGCATATCTTGTTTATTTTCATATATGCATAATAAATTAAAGCTATTTTTTGTCTGATAGCAGATATTAAATCATACATCTGAGCAAATAATTAAATTAAATAAATTCCTCAAACATATCAGTGCAAAACAGCTAAAGCCTAGTTCATTGAAATGAAACATCTTAATTTTCTTACTTTTAAAAAAGTGAGTGGTTAGCAAATAAGTTAGACAATAAAAACAATTCAAAAATGGCAACTGTAAACAACAGCACTGATGTTAACCTGTTTGTTTTGTACTTTGCAGCAAAGCATCAACTTATAAAACTTAACCTCATATTAACATTTACTTATAATTTACAATTTCTACAGGATATTCGTATGAATCAGGGGTTTTCTGAACATTAGACATTTAGGTCTCTGGATTTCTGCGCATTATTTATTTCTAAATAACTGAAATTATGAATGAGTATTTACAGACATTTTGGGTATTTATGTTGAGCTTCACAGCTCAAATGCACCCCTTTTGGGGGGGGGGGGCATGAATGTGAATTTATACGCAGAAACTCAGAGCACCGATTGTGTGTTGTAAACACACACACACACACGCACACACTCACTCACTCACTCCTGTTGCTTGGATGATCAAACCACAGTCCTGTTCAATGAGAGGGGCTGAACTGGGATTAAAAAGGTAACAAATTCATCAGAAACTACAAAATTCCTCATCTATTCACCAAAATCGTCTCATTCATCCATGTTTTTGTTACACCCCACCTATTCTACAGCTCAAGTTACTATACGTAAATCACCAATCCTACTTCTGAAATGTGTCCTTTAAATGAACCCTAATCTTAATTTGTCTTCATCTTGTTCCATAAATCTCATGTCTCCTCCACCAACTTTAGGCATCTACTAGTAGCACCCATGAGCATCGCTAGCTTCTTATTTCTGAAATACCAGACAGACCCACACACACACACATAGACACACACATACAAAACAAAAAGATCATGTATCTGGAGGGCAGAGTAGCTGTACGGATTGAAGATGTGGATGAGGACGTGCTGCTCATTAACTGTTGAATTTAAAGTCGTGTAAATCGTTCCTATGAGGAGTAAAACCCTGAAAGCCTCAAACTTCAGACTACTTAATGCAAAGAAATGATTGCACAACAGGGTGGTTCTTCGGTGGTTCAGAACAAAAATAAAAACATCTAATTTTAAAAAGAATCCAGAGTTTCTGATATTTCTCATGCTGGGCATGGCGTCCACATGCCCCGCCCTCCCCGCTCCACCTGGACCCTCTGTTAGCAGTCGGACACCTCGGACGTGTTGGAGTCACTGGTTAGTTTCCTGCGCTGCCTCACAGATTTCTCCTCATCCTGTAAAGCAAAAAGCAGGTTTTTTATTTAAACAACGAGTGAAAGTTGCAGGTTAGAAACTTTTGTTGCTCTGGTGTGGTGAGTAGTTTTATGTTTGCTGATTCATGTTTAGTTTATAATTAATGAGTATGATCTCATGATCTTTCTTCTGACAATCAGTCAGAGTTCTGGTTAAATCGCTGACATTTTCAGGCGTGTCGGTTTCGTGTTGTATTTTTGCAGCTTCTGGGACACGTCAATCTCCGCAGTTAAAATGGGACTAAACGGGAAATCAACGGGCTGCCACCTTCCCGTGGTGGAGGGGTTTGAGTGTCTCAATGATACTAGGAGCTAAGATGTCTAAGGCTTTCTGCCTCTGGTAGGGTCACCCATGGCAAACAGGTACTAGGTGAGGGGTCAGACAAAGAGCAGCCCGAAGACCTCTTATGATGAATTATATAAATGGAAACCGTGTTCCCTTGCCCGGAAGTGGGTCGCCGGGGCCCCCTCTGGAGCCAGGCCTGGAGGTGGGGCACGTTGGCGAGCGCCTGGTGGCCGGGCTTTCACCCATGGAGCCCGGCCGGGCACAGCCCGATGAGGAAACATGGGTCCGCCTTCCCATGGGCTCACCACTCGTGGGAGGGGCCAAAGGGGTCGGGTGCAGTGTGTGACGGGTGGTAGTCGAGGGCGGGGACCTTGGCGGTCTGATCCTCGGCTACAGAAGCTGGCTCTTGGCACATGGAATGTCACCACTCCGGGTGGGAAGGAGCCTGAGTTGGTGTGTGAGGTTGAGAGGTTCCGACTAGATATAGTCGGACTCACCTCAACGCATGGCTCTGGCTCTGGAACCAGTATCCTTGAGAGGGGTTGGACTTTCTAACACTCTAGAGTTGCTCCCACTGAGAGGCGCCGAGCAGGGGTGGGCATACTAGTTGCCCCCATCTTGGTGCCTGTACGTTGGGGTTTACCCCGGTGAATGAGAGGGTAGCCTCCCTCCGCCTACGTGTGGGGGGACGGGTTCTGACTGTGGTCTGTGCTTATGCACCAAACTACAGTTCAGACTACCCACCTTTTTTGGAGACCTTGGAGGGGGTGCTGGAAAGCGCTCCTTCCGGTGACTCCCTCGTTCTGTTGGGAGACTTTAATGCTCATTTGGGCAACGACAGTGAGACCTGCAGAGGTGTGGTCGGAAGGAACAGCCCCCCTGATCTGAATTTGAGTGGCGTTTTGTTATTGGACTTCTGTGCCAGTCATGGATTGTCCATAATGAACACCATGTTCAGACATAAAGGTGCCCATTTGTGGTCTTGGCACCAGGATACCTTAGGCCGCAGCTTGATGATCGACTTTGTTGTTGTTTCATCTGACCTGCGGCCGCATGTCTTGGACACTCGGGTGAAGAGAGGGGCGGAGCTGTCAACTGACCACTACCTGGTGGTGAGTTGGCTCAGATGGTGGGGGAGGATGTTGGTCAGACCAGGCAGGCCCAAATGTATCGCGAGGGTCTGCTGGGAACGTCTGGCAGAGTCTCCTGTCAGAAGGAGCTTCAATTCCCACCTCCGACAGAACTTCCAAAATGTTCCGGGGGAGACGGGGGACATTGAGTCTGAATGGACCCTGTTCCATGCCTCCCTTGTTGAGGCGGCCGACCGGAGCTGTGGTCGCAGGAATGTCTGTGCCTGTCGTGGTGGAAACCCCCAAACCTGCTGGTGGACACCGGTGGTTAGGGATGCTGTCAAGCTGAAGAAAGAGTCCTATCAGGTGTTTTTGGCCTGTGGGACTCCAGAGGCAGCTGACAGGTACCGGCAGTCCAAGCGGAACATGGCTCGGGTGGTCACCAAGGCAAAAACGCGGGCATGGGAGGAGTTCGGTGAGACCATGGAGCAAGACTTCCGTATGGCTTCGAGGAGATTCTGGTTCACCATCTGACGCCTCGGGGGGGGGGGGGGGGGGGGGGGGGGAGCAGTGCGCTACCAACACTATCTATAGTGAGGACGGTGTGCTGCTGACCTCTACTCAGGACATTGTGGATCGGTGGGCAGAATACTTCAAAGACCTCCTCAATCCCACAGACAAGTCTTTCAGTGAGGAAGCAGAGTCTGGGGACTTTGGATTGGCCTCTCAAATCTCTGGTGCTGAGGTCACTGAGGTGGTTAAATAGCTCCTCTGTGGCATACTGGGGTCCCCGGTCGGAAACCACGTCCTGGTGGAAACCATGGAGCCGCTCCACCTGTTCGAGGAGCAGTTCGGCCATTCTCTTGGCAGTGGGGAGACCGGCCAGGGCCACCAAGTGCACGGCCTTGGAGAAACGGTCCGTGATGGTCAGTATGGTGTCCAGGTGGTTGACAACTGGCAGTCCCGTGACAAAATCCAGCCCGATGTGTGACCACAGCCGCTTGGGCACAGGGAGAGGTTGTAAATCTCCAGCGCCGGGTCGGTTAGATGACTTGGACCGTGCACACACATCACATGCAGCAGTGACCTCGCGGACATCCCTCCTCATGGAGGCCACCAGAGAGCCAGATGGAGGAACTGGAGGGTACGGGCTTGTCCTTGATGTCCCGCGAGCCGTGAACAATGCCCCCACGTGAGTGCCTCTTGTCGGCAGGAGGCTGGAATGTAGAGGCGGTTCGGTGGAGTCTCTGGAGGCGCCGGGTCGCCTGGAAGTGCTGCCCGTATGGACTGCTCCAATGGCCATTGGAGGGAGGCCAGGAAGCGTTGAGTCGGCAGAATGGTCAGAGGCTCCGGGGGGCTTGACTCTGGTGCGAAACGCCGAGAGAGAGCGTCCGCCTTGAGGTTCTTGGAGCCGGGCCGGTAGGCGATGTGAAAGTTGTACGGCTCGAAAAAGAGGGCCCACCGAGCTTGACGAGGGTTGAGTTGGCGGGCAGTCTGTAGATGGATGAGATTCTGGTGGTCGGTCCAGATCAGAAAGGGATCGGTGGTCCCCAAGAGCCACTGCTGCCATTCCTCCAGAGCCCATTTTATAGCCAGCAGTTCTCTGTCACCGACCCCATAGTTCTGCTGTGTGGGGGAAAACTTCCGGGAGAAGTAGGCGCATGGGTGGAGCTTAGAGTCTGGACCCCATTGCGAGAGGACGGCCCCTGCTCCCACATCAGAGGCGTCCACCTCCACGACGAAGGGCCGGGTCTGGTCCGGTTGGAGGAGGATGGGTTCTTTAGTAAAACATCCGACCAGATCCTGGAAAGCCCGGACAGCCTCTGGAGTAAGGCGAAAATGGCGAGGCTGGTTGGTGGCTTTGGTGAGTGAGGTCAGAGGCGCTGCGAGGGAACTGAAGTTGCGTATGAACCTCCGGTAAAAGTTCGAAAAACCCAGGAAGCTTTGCAGCTGCTTCAGGGTCGTGGGTAGAGGCCACTGAGCCACTGCCTGGACCTTCTGAGGGTCCATCTTCAGACCCTGGGAGGAGATGGTAAAACCCAGGAAGGAGGTGGATTCCTGGTGAAACGCACACTTCTCCAGTTTACAATACAGTCCATGATCTAGGAGGCGGGACAGAACAGCCCGAACATGCCGGTTTGCTCCTCGGACGTGCGGGAGTAGATGAGGATATCATCTAGATACACAAAGACCCAGCGGCCCAACATGTCTCTTAGCACATCAGTGATGAATCGCTGGAAGATGGCGGGGCTGTTGCAGAGGACAAAAGGCATCACTAAATATTCATAGTGGCCGGTGGGCGTGATAAACGCGGTCTTCCACTCCTCCCCCTCCTTAATACGGATCAGGTTGTACGCACTGCGCAGGTCCAGTTTAGTGAATACAGTGGCTTGGGTGATGGCGTCTAGGGCGGTGCCCATGAGAGGAAGAGGGTGACGGTCCCGGATCATTATTTTATTTAACCCTCTATAGTCAATTCAGGGCTGGAGATCCCCCTCCTTCTTCTTTACAAAGAAAAACCCTGCGGCCCCGGGGGATGTTGAGGGACGTATGAATCCCTTCTGGAGGGCATCAGTTATATAATTGTGCATTGCCCGGGTCTCCGCCGGAGAGAGGGAGAACAGGCGACCCCAAGGTGGGGTGGTGCCGGGCTGGAGCCCGATCTCCAGGTCATAGGGTCGATGAGGAGGTAGCCTGGTAGTGGGTTCTTTAGCGAAGACCTGAGCGAGGTCGTGGTATTGAGGAGGGACGAGCGTCAGGTCTACGTCCTTGGGTGGAGTTACTCCAGTCTGCGGTGTGGGGGAGCCATGGTGGTTCTGGCAACCCGCGCCCCAGGCCAGGACCTTGCTGGTGGACCAGGAGATGTGAGGCTCATGACGGCAGAACCAGGAATGACCTAGGATGAGTGGCGTAGCCGGAGCCTGGATGACCAGGAAGTGGAGGGTCTCCAGGTGTTGGTCAATAGTCATGTGGAGACCCTGGGTTTGGTGGGTGAGAGGGTAAGGCATGATAGGCCGGCCGTCCACGGAGGTCACAGGGATGGGTCGGTCGAGAGCTGTGAGGGGTATTTTGAGCTGAGTAACTAGTCATTGATCGATAAAACACTCCGCAGCCCCAGTGTCTAAAAGAGCCTCCAGTCTGGTCGGACCTTTGTCCAGGTGGAGGAAGACCGGGAGAGTGGTGCGGTGTGGAGCCGGAAAAGTGGAGACTCCGGGCGGGACAGCCCCTACTCCGACCCGGAGGGACCGTTTCCCGGTCTTTTTGGGCACGTGCCACGGTGGTGACCCAAATCCCCACAGTACACGCATTGTCCCTCTTGATAGCGCCGTGTCCGTTCCTCAGGGGGGAGATGTCCGAGCTGCATCGGCTCCTCCGTCGGTTGGTGAGCCAGACGGCGGGGTGACGTTCTGGTGTGGATGGGAGCTGACGTGGTGCTCGGCCTGTTCAAGATGCAGCGGTCCAGCTGGAGAGCCAGATCCAGGGAGGTTGGGGCCTCGTGTCCTATCATGCCCTGCCGGATTCTAGGTGACAACCCCTCCAGATAAACGACCTTTAGGGCAGCGTCAACCAATCTCAACCGAGCGGCTGTCGTCCGGAAGCGAGAGGTGTACTGAGCCGCCGTCTGGGAGCCCTGGCGAAGCTGAAGCATCCGAGTCTCGTCCGAGACCTCGCTGCTGGGGTGAACAAATGTCTTTTTCATCTCCTTCACAAAAGTCTCAGTCATTGCAGGCAGGAGATTTTTGATTATAAAGAGCCGCCGCCCATTCACCGGCTCGACCCGTCAGCAGTGAGGTCAGCAGGGCGACACGAGAGCAGGAAGTGGGGTAGCGTGCCGGCTAGCACTCAAAAGTCATTGCCAGGGTCGCCAGCATGCCCTCCGGGGACCCCCTGGTTCCGTCCCACTTATCTGGAAGACTGAGGCGTGGCTCCATCGGCTCAGAGACAGCCGAGGTCCGTCGTTGCAGGGCAGTAGTAAGCTGGAGAACTAGCTCGGTGAGTGATTCGATCTTGGTGGCTTGGCGATCAGCTACGGCACGGAGCTGGTTCATTTCTGCCGTATGCTGATCCATAGCTGCGCGCAGTTGAACCACTTCAACACGCAGACGAGCGAACTCCGCTGGGTCAACTTGGTACTCTGTCATCCTGTCGGGTTTGGTGGCAGAGCTGAAGCGTGGCTGAGAATGTCTGTTGCCCAGACGCGCAGTGGTGGGGATAAACAGCGTGGTTATATCCCTGAGGTTAGATTTGAAGGTTTGAAGGCTGGTAAGCCTGAGAACTCGATTCAAAGTCTGGTGAGAACGATGACAGAGTAATGAATGAAACGCCGGCACTTCCGTTTATAGTGTCGGCGTGATGAAGTCGGCGCCCACGTTGGTGGCAGGAATGTTGGGAAGTGGTGGCGAGAATGCTGGGAAATGGAGTCAGCTGGAGGAGTTCGTGACAGACAGGAAACGTGGGTTTAGAGGTGGCAAGCGCATGGAAAGGTGGAGGAGAATGAGAGACAAATTTGTCAGTGTTAAAAAGTCTCTTCCGTCAATCTGTGTGTGTCTGTCCCTTGCAGAGCTGACGAAGAAGCATGAATCAGGCATTACAACACATTCATTCCTACTAGAGACCACAGCAGTGGCTCAGAAGGTAGAGTGGGTTGTCCAGTAATCAGTAGGTTGCTGGTTCGATCCAGGCTCTGACCAGAGAATGCTGCTGATGTGTCCTTGGGCAAAACACTTAACTTGCCCTGCCTGCTGGAGCATGGAGGGACTTATGGTGCCAGCGTTCGTCAGGTCTCGCCTCTGTCAGTGCACCCCAGGGCAGCTGAAGCCACATTGTAGCTCATCCCCACCAGCGTGTGTGTGTGTGTGTGTGTGTGTGTGTGTGTGTGTGTGTGTAAATGACTGATTGTGTTGTGAAGTGCCTTGGGGGGGGGTTGTAGAACCCTAAAAAGGCACCATAAAAATACAGGCCATTTACCATTTTTGTACCATTTAGCAAATGTATTGATTAAACGAGTGTCCCACACCGTTAAAACAGTTCAATGTGATTACGTTCGTGTTTTTATTTAGTTGAGTAGTTTTTATTCCCACTCACAGTCTGAAAGATCCCGTTCTGTCCCCACTCTCCAGGGGAGTGGTCTTCAGCGTCCTCTGCTTCGTCCTCCTCTTCCTCGCCCTCTTCCTCTCTCACTGTGTCCATCGCGTCTTCCTCGTACTCTGTCAGACAGTCCGACTCCTCCGCTGAAATGAAACATTTGAAAGGACACATTAGGTGGCAGCCATGAAATATTCTTGACGTGCATTTAAAGACGACAGGAGAACTCGGAGTTATTTATTATGTCTGAATCCAACGTGGGCTCAAGGGCAACTGCGCTGAGTATGTAGACAAGTTTTTTCTTCAGGACTTGAGCAGATTTTGTTCTTAAAGAGAAAAAATAAAAGTGGGTAAAAGTTCTTTAGATTGTGACGATCGGTGACATTTTCTTCACCTTCTGTAGCGACGTAGCTCTGGACCGGCTCTATTCTGGATACAATCTCTGCTAGGTCGGTGAAGTCAGCTCCTGGACACGTGCAGGACTGAGAGACAACACATGTCAGAAATATTCCTGTGGTATTCATCAGGCTGTGTGTGAGATCTCCTCACATCCGTTCTCTTGCCATCATTGTAGTCAGCTGAGCGATGATCTCGGACCATGTTCTCGATGATGTCACCCCGAGCCCAGCCTGTGAACAGTAACTTGCCGTGCTGGAAGCCGACATCCTGTAGTTTATTTAAACGGATACAAAACTTTCAGTCTTTGGACCGATAGGCAACATGGATGAATAACAAAGTTTCTTTCAGGCATTTTAAGAATTCAGATGGGAAGAACACAGTTCACATCTGGTAGGGTTGATGAGCTAACAGCTAGTTCAGACCAAACTGTTGAATTAAAGCTACTTCAATCTCCTAAATTTCACATTGGCCTAATGCAGCAGTATTTTATAAATCTTTACATTCTGCAATTACAAGAAATTCTCTGTCTTACTGACGTGCAAATATCACCAGCAGCAGCTAAATGTGGTCTCTCTGCTGCACCCAGAGCTCAAATCTGGCAGGAATTTCTGAATTTTTCCACTAAAATAACCAAGTAATGTAATGTAGCGGAAATCCACATTTTATATCCTCAGATTAACTTTGTTTGGATTTACACGAAGGAGAACATAACTATTTTCACAAAGTTTTTCCTCTTACATTTAGCAAAAGAAAACAAAAAGGGGAATTTGAAACTGGCTCTCATGTTCGAACATCTGGCTAACTCCTACATTTTCTCCCAGGAACGTAAATTTTACCAAGTGACTTGTTTATTTCCCTCCTTAAGCAAATCGAAAAGACGGACATTATCAGGAATTGGTCTGGTCCATGTCATTTTGCCAAGACCTGCGGGAGAACACCTCCTTCTATACACCACAGACACCGTTGACCGCTGAGGTGCGAAAAAGTCCTACGGCCCCTGAAGGCCGCATTCAAGCTTCTGGACCGGCTGAACCAGCCCACAGGACACCTCTTTGGCGATGGAAAAAGGTCTGTGAAGCATCTCATCTGGCTGACTTTTGTGCTAAGCCCGATTAGTGAATTCAGATTAGTCCGTTTCTTTATGGCGTGTTTTTATTTTGATCCCAGATTCACGTTAGCCTTCAAGATCCCCTTTCTTCTTCTGCCATAACGAGCCACCCGAACACACACACACACACACACACACACACACACACACACACACACACACACACACACACACACCCTTGGTTCTCCTTTTAGAAATTATTCCCCATTTTTCTATGATCCTGGTGTCACCAAATTTCTACTTTCATTACGGATCAGTAATTTCCCATCACTGCCATAAAGCTTTGGGTTAACAATTTTCTTCCATGCATGAAAATATAAGCGGTGTTTGGTCCTTTTGTCAATGTATTAACTGATGTTGTAATACATTCACAAAACGTAAATAATGCCTGATTTTTGTCTAGCAATTCTCAGGAATATTTGACGCATTCTGTCAAGAATTCATCCTTTAGATTAATTTGTGGTGTTAACTCTGAGACTGATTACATTGCAAAGATATAGGTATTAAATCCAACGGTCCAGTTCCTGAAACTGGTGGTGCCCCGATTAATTAAGATAAGATTATAAACAAGCTAGCACCACGTCACATTTGAAATATAGATATAAATCTATATTTATCGCTACAGTAAACTATACATCAGTGTAACAGTTTAGAAAACAAGTCTGTTGCCTCTAATTACCCTCTGGGATTAATAAAGTATCTTTGATTTGATTTGGAATTTTTGAATATGGGAGTTATTTTAATTTGGTGGTAATAAACTTTGGTCCTGGTGCACGTGGGACTAGCCATTAGTTTATTAGCCCAGCAGAGCATACATTTGTGTCTTTTAAAACGAGGTCATTGATTAAGACATCAGGTGAGCTAGTGATGAACTTTTGTACTGAAACACACTTGGAAAGGGCAAAAAATCCATTTTACTCATTAATCCTTCCTATTTAATTTCTTTTTGTTCAAAAATGCTGTTTTAAAAAACAACTAAAACCACACCATGCTTATGAAATTACTCACATAGATCTCATCAAACTTCCCAAAATCCATGGTCTTAAAGCGATCAATGGGTGGTCTGATGTACTCGCAGTAGGCGCTTTTCTTTACCACTTCTAACTGCCGCACACAAGACACGTACGCCAAGCGGGACTGGATCTCCGCCATGTCGGGCACCTGTTCATACGAGCACTTTTATTCATGCTAAAAGCTACCAGGATTCATAATTACTGGCATTAAAAACATGATTCCAGAAACGTAAACACAACAAATACCAAACATGTCATCTTTATTTCAGTGGCTACCAGTGTCTTAATCGCTGTACCTTCACTTTCTCTGCCCAGGGATTGATCCGTTTCCACAGCAACCACCAGCCAGACAGGCAGTCACCGTAGTTACAGAGGTCAGTCTCATCCTGGCTACCCACATCAATGGCAATGACGGTTCTGGCACCCATGTTCCTTGCGATATCCGCTGTTGGATGTTTTTCACACACACACAGATGTTTTAACAGTCTGACAAAAGCAGCATCGAGGAGGAGAAGACGATAAGGGGTAATATCGGTTTCAGCAGACTTGCACCACAAAAACTTCAGTTTAGGCCGACACACTCCAGAGCGCTTCAGGCCAATTAGAGAAAACGCTGAAATCTAGAGAAGAAAGCTGCTTATTATCCCGTCTAACAGGCACAGAGCCTGAAGTCATGGATTTCTCACTCAGTGTTAGATGCAGACTTGTGCCAGCACCCATTTTTGTGGTGTTGAGCCAATTTAAAAAGACAGAAACAGGAAGACGTCCAACAAAAGCAATGAAACTTTCAGCCAAGAAATGCTGTAAAGGGCAACAGATCCAGTTCAGACTATTACAGGGTAACATTAATAAAATAAATAAAGTTTGGGTTTATCAGGACTTTCTGTAGCTGGATCAGTCTTTGGGATTCTTATTTCTGACTTTTTAAATTATTATTTAAACATTTTACCAAAACAGTCAAAAGTACACAAACAGACTTGGGGGGATTTTTTTTTATCTGCAGTGCACACCAGAATAAAAACTACAAAAAGCTCATTAATTACACAATAAAATATTTACATTACTTTAATCTTATTTAATGGTCAGCAGATAAAAAAAATAACATCTCCCGTCAGTGTGAACAAACAGGAAAAAAACAACAAATACGGATTATAAAATCACATTTTTGTAAATGCGGGGCTGGGTGATGGGTTAGGGTTTATGCGTCACATAAGATTAAAAATGAACAAAGTGTAACTCTTGGTTATGATTTAAATGCCCAGGTAAATCTGAAATATTAATTATTTAAAAAGCTGAATTCATTTTTTTGATGATTTATTTTGATTCATCACATGATCACGAATCAAAATAAGGTGGTCCATATCACCCAGCCCTATTAAAAAAAACATCTAACCCTAAACATGGAAAATTTGAATATATTTCCAAACAGACTGGTGTCTAATGCTGAGATTTATTATGATGGTACTTCTACATCAGAGAAAATTTCATCCAGTCTGTTTTGAATCTGACACCAGGCTGTTTAGCAAAGAAAGAAAGAAAAATCACCTTGTTTAATCAAAATCCCTTTATATTCAATAAATGATGCAGACTTTTCCCAACTTAGAAACGTTTTTTAACCTATAAAAAATTGACAGTGATGTCATTAAAAAGTTTAAATCAAAGAAAGAATCAAGATCAGGATCTGGTTGTTTTAAACAGAAAATAGGTGTTTATACTGATGGAAAACTTTTTTACATCTCAACTCTTTTTTCATTCAAAAAATACTTGACTAAAGATCTGAAGTAGCTCAATATCTGGATTGGGAAAACTCAGCACAATCACATTAGTTCCCTCCACTAAACCTCCCCTCCGATCTATTTACTTACCTAGCATTTACCATTAAAAAGATCACCCCCCCAACCCAAACACATAGCCTCTTCATCCATCACTCTACCTCCCCCCTCCTCTAGGAAACAGGAGTTGGGTAGACGTTGGGAGAATTACTCAGAATTCCAGTTGGAGGGGTGGTTTGGGGTGCTGCGGCGGTGGGGGTCACCACCTGTACTTGCCTGGTAGGTTGTTGATGTAGCCACCATCCATAAGCAAGTTGCCATCTTTGGGGTCGCAGAGGGGCGGCAGGTACCCCGACAGGGTCATGCTCGCCCGCACATAGCGCCACAGAGAGCCTGGCACACCAGGGAGGGAAAGGGAGAGGAGGAAGGGGAGGGGGGATAACATCTCAATAATGTTTGCTTAACATTTCACATTAGTGTCGACACAGACCTCAATCCAAACGCTAGAGGGGGATCAGCCAGGGGAGGTAGCCGGTCCCTGCAAAGGTTAGGACTGTTGTGCTGCAAACCTCAAAACCTAGCTCTGAAGTCCATGTGACTTCTGCAAAGTTAGAATAGGAAACGGCAACAATCACAGGGAAAAGGTCTGTTTGATCTTCAAACAATGTCCCATCAACAGTGCTTTCTGCATATTTGATTCTTGGTCAACATCCTGCAATGTCCACAGCTACTGAAGCAGCAGCCAGCTGCAATAAATCTGAGCTGACTCCCACTGTGTCTAGAAACAAAGCAGCAGCAGATGTTGATGGGACGGCGTTTGCAGATCTCTCACCGTGAACATGGAAGAGAAGCAACCAGCCTACCCAGTCCTGCAGAGCAGCTAAGAGCCAGCAGGGGGCAGGAGCAGGCCAGATGCTGCACGGGTTGGAAGGATAAGGAGCACCACAGAGAGAAACCAGGGGTGCCAGTTTATGTGGAGCATATCTATGTGCTATGGCAGAAAATTCTTACTTAAAATCTGACTGAAGGATCATCCACTTAACAGAAAATAAATCCCTCAAACTCATATTGATCACATAGCCTAAGTGTTTTAAGTTTTGTAAGGGTCTAAGGTGTGCAACAGCACGATCCAGAACACATATTCCCAAATATTCACAACATGTTGATATAGCGATAAGAACTGGCATGCAGATAAAAGAAAGCAAAGCCAGGGATGAGGATTGGTGCTGGCTGGGTAGGTGAGGCGTGACATGTTCCTGTAGGCAGAGGTGACTGACATGAAACAGGAGAAGGACACGCTCACAGGAAACGAGCTGCAGTTCGGTCCCCAGGACAGACACATTTAGATCCACTGGAATACACGCTGATCATGTTGTGTGTCTTAGCTCTTCGCTAGCAAAACATCAACGTCATTTACCTGCTTTTATAACACAGGTTAGGGCCTATTTTCAAATGCTAAAATCATCTGATCATCCAGATCAGTCAAACCTACTCTGGCAAAACAAGTTACTATGTCTTTGTGAATTACTGGCAACACGAGGAAGAGCAGTGGCGTATGAAGACACCAGTTTTCAGGAGCCCTTAGGGCGACTTATTTAAGACCATTTTCTGCCTATAATCATTATCTGTATTACTGATTAGTTTCCTGGATGGCTTCTGTTGGAGGAATAGTGTTTATGTTCTTAAGGACTCATGAGCTAGACTGAGTCAACCCAGAACTAAACTGGATTAATGTCCTCTTACAACAGCTCCAGACTAAGGCTGGGCGAAATCTAGAGTTTTTCTAACAGATAGACCCCTAGCCCCCTCTTATCTGTCTGAGCTATTGGTGTCTCATTATCCAGGTCAAGCTCACGTATGCTTTAAACCCTTCCTACGCTGAAACCCTGAAGGGAAAGAGCGTTGTCTGAAGCTCAAAATGTGGAACAGTCTTCTCTTTAATTTTAGGGCTGCTCTATCTTCAGAAGCTTTAGAAACGCCACTGAAGACTTACTTCTATGAATTGGTGTATCTATTTTATTATATTTTGGTTATGTCATTTTTAATCTTTCATCTTTTTATGGTTGATAGGATGTCATTGCATGTTTTGATCTAATTTTATTGTCTTAATAAACATGTTTTAGAAATAAATTTAGCCTTGACCTTGATATTTAGCTCAAAAAATGATGACAGATGACGTTTTGACTCTTTGAGGGCCTGATATGCACTGCATGCAGAAATCCATCAATCACCGTTCTTACTTGTGTTACAGGAGCAGAACCACGACCACCATGGGTTTTCGAGTGAGTTATTGTTTTCCATATTTCATGGGTTAATTGATGCATCAACCAATAATGTTCTGCACTGCAATTGGTTCAAAATACACATGAGAGAATAGGGAGAGGATTGGAAGTTATGACGAGAAAAAAACTAAACTGAAGAAAAATTTGAAGGATTTCTGTAGTATTATTAGATTGTGGAAAAATTAATCGGCGCATTTTTGTTACACTAAAGGGTTTGAAAATGCAGTATTTGTTCAAGATGGCTCTTTTCTGTGAAAGATACGAGACTTTTAATGATGACATGGACTTCATTTTGAATTTCCTGGTAGTTTAACAAAAAAACAGTGATCGTGTCTACAGTTACAGTTGCATCTTTGACTAGTGTACATCTTTTGAATCACAACAACCCTATAATGTGAAACATGTACATGTACATGGAGTGATGCAAAATAATTTCACTGATTTGAGCTAGAAGTATGTATTTTTCCCATCGGCAAGACCAATATGTAGGCATTAAAAAAACATCGTTTTTAAATAAGACGATCAGTGATGGGCTCGGCCCATCGACAGTGGTCGACTAATTTATCCAGTCGCCCAACCTTATTCCAAATTCCAGAATGTCATAGTTTGCCGATGTCAAGTTGATATTTATGAATACAGAACTTTACAAAGGCTGCTCGTACTTCATCAACCCTGGTAGACAAATGTTAGGAATTATTCCACTGAAACACATTTCGAAACACCCAAAGATGCCTTTTACGTCTGGGATCTGACAGATGTTGCATAGCTAGAATAAGTTTCCACAAAAGGAAACGGGAGGAGGTGTTTTATGAAAACATTACAAGGCAAATTGGGCAAGAATAAAATAGGGAGGAACTAACATATCGAATAAGTCTTTCCTTCCAAACCATGGGCTCCCAGTGTCCACTTGGTCATACGGGGGTTAGTCAAGAATAAAGAGGAAGGTTGCTAAGGGGGTTCACTTACGGACGAGGGGGAGTGAAGGAGGATTTTAGTGAGTGGGTGTTTAAAATCTGACCTGGGACATTGTTAACATAGCAACCATCCACAAGCAAGTGGCCATCCTTGGGGTCGCACAGGGGAGGTAAATAGGGGGTGTAGGAGGCGCTGGCTCTAACATAGCGCCAGATGCAACCTGTCAGGAGATGGAGATGGAGAAGGAGGGACACATCAAACATGAGCCGGACTCGCATCACAGATGGAAAAAGGAAACCAGAGGGACAGTGAAAAAAACAGAAGAATGAGAGAAGATCTAAGGAACCCAGAAGAGAAAAAAGAAGGGAATATATTCCCAACAATAGTTATTTATGCCTAGAAATTCAACTAAATGCAAAATTTGAAAGGAGTCATCTGAATGAAGAAAACACCATAAAATCGCTTTACAACCAATCAAATTACCATTTGATTACTAGAATATGAATAGAGAATAAACTAGAACCTGACATTCTGCCAGGTTGATGTGTTAAGATCATCAAAATAGCATTAGTGCTGTTAGATAACAGGTTCAAAAAGAGCAAGGTGGAAGCAAAGAGAACACGAGGGACAGGGAGACAGAGGAGACCATCATCTTTAGACTGCAGGACAAAAAGTTATCAAAATAGGGGATTAAGGGAAAAATCTGTGCAGTCTCAGAAAATCCAAACCTCGAGTGAAACCAAGAGAATAAACACAAAAGCGTGTCCCTTTGATCCGTCAAAATAACACTACCTTACATAAATGTGGGACGACAGGAAGCACAGAATGGAGGTGAAGAAACTATGTAAGCAGCAGAATGGGACGCCATTTATACGCAGGAAGGGAAAGGGGAATGGAAGTGTTCTGGATCCTACGTGTTGACACAGACATGAGAGGGAATTTATTATTTTAGATTTAGTATCCATTCTGGTTTTTATGCCTATGGAGGAGCATTCAGGCGATGTCCACATTTTTATCTGATCACAGGGTTTTAGACAAACGCAGACAAATGTGATGAAGACAAGACAATGGAAAAATGTGACAAATTCAGAAGTTTATCATATGAAAAGGAAGAAAGGATATAAAAATAGTAAAAAGAAAATAAATGAAGAGAAGATTGAAGGGGGGGTTGCTCCAGCAGTTAGTTTTAACTCGAGCCAAAATGCAAACAGCAGCATTCGTGGTTTCCCTGCAGGACTTCAGCCCTGCAAACTCAAACTCCTCAAACCCAGCAGCCTGCCTCAATAAAAACATCAACTTCACTATTGAACTAGCAGTGTTCAAAATTGATGTCAAATAAGGCCAATTATAGATTTGCATTAAAGTGTTGAGGAAGCAAGGCTCTGGAGTTGAAGGGTTTTATGGAGAGTTACAGAGATCTAGTTCAACTCATGTTAGTGATGGTGCAGTTTAATGCAATTCAAACAGAACACCTAATCAGCAAATGCAGACACACACACACACACACGTGTGTGTGTGCAGCAAAAATTCATAGCAATGTGGCTTGTTTGTACTTAAAGAATTTATTCCACCTCCAGGCTAAATGCAGCATTTTCAGACTAAAATGTGAGATAACATCACTTCTCTGTTTTTATCTCTTTGCTGTTCCTATTTGAGATTTAGTTTAGAATTTAAAACCTTAATGTCATGTCTCACTACATCTCAGATTTACTGCCCTGGTATGTACTCTACTAACTATCCCAAAGGTCGGTGTCTGTGACTAAGCGCCAACAGATTTTGTCATATTGTGACAGACTGTACCAAACGGTACTTTCCAAAGATTGACTCCATCATTTCTTAAATGACAGTTTAAGACTCAGGCAGTAAAAGGGGTCTAGCAATATTTCATCCAATTATGTATATAAGCAGTTTCCTACACCTATCTCCTGCATTAGCTTCTGATGGGAAATAGATGGTGAATCTCTAGGATTTGAAAAGCTTGACAGATCTACGTCACGCTGTCACTGTGGACTCATCCATCTTGGCTCGCAACAAAGAAGGCTGTTGTTGGTTTAGCGTCCAAGAAACAACAAAAAATGTCTCGACTAGTAGAAGCTAGCCATTAGCATTAGCAATTCTACCACATAGCAGAACTTCTCCAGGCTTGAGTTATTTGTAGAGATTAAAAAAAATATATATATATATATATATATATATATCAACGTTGCAGAGCAAACAGAGTCGTGTTGCTGTTATCCAATCCGAGGCGAGATGTCCAAATTTCAGGAAATAAGACTTTAAATCCTGTTGTCTGAAGCTACTTTCTCCCCCAGCTTAGCCCCCCCCCCCCCCCCCAGTGTAAGACTTACAAGGCATTCATTTGTACTAGAGACGCCTACATCATATCACAGTACAGGTAAGACAATCACTTTTATGGGTTGCTAAATAAATCATGCATAATTCCTCAGAAGGGGAAAACTCCACATTGCTGCTTTAACTCAGTAGGATGTTTGACGTTTCTGTTTTTATGTCTTTTTACTGTTTAACTCATCAGCAACAAGAAGGAAATAAACATGATGTGTTAGTATTGGCCCAGTTTTACATATCAGACCAATACCGATATGATAAATGACCAACATCAGCCGACCGTGATGTTGATGCACGCGTGTTTTATGTAAATGTATTTTATCTTACTCATTTCTTTTTCCAAAGCTCTTGGTAACACCTTCATGTAAATGCTGTTTTATTTATTACTGACTGAAATAATTATTTAAACTCTAGCTTTGAGCCAAGTGGAGGTTAGGTCCAGGTATTCTAAATTGCTGCACTACTTCTGTTTTCCTACTAATTTTAACTTAAAATGAATCAATATGCCTTCAAAAAGTGTTGATGGTTGACTGAATGCAACAAAATGCAATTATATTTGTTTTAAATGCAAATATAATGTAGGGGCTAATGGTATTCCGTCATTCAAAGCACAATAATCTAAATGTTCTTAGATCATGCTCTGGCTATCGATTGGTAATCCACATGAATGTATGTAAAACTAGGACCACTATAAAACACTGATAAAATACCAATAACATTAAAAAGGTTTGACGGTGCTCAGCTCACCATCCTGGTGAACCCGCATGGACGAGGCCGTGATGTCTGTGGTCACGTTGAAGTACGGGAGCCATAAGTCCTGCAGACACAAAAACACTTCAGTGTTACAAAATCTGTCACTTTGGTTCTGATGATGGATTTTTGTAGCAGTTAACTTGTGTGATTTGCAGCCGCTCACTTCGACTTGCTTGTCCTGAAACACCTTGTAGATGCTGGTGTTGAAGGCAGAACCAGAGAACATGGAGGTGATGGGATAGGTGAGGTCTAGAACTGTTTTAAAAACTGAATTCATTGCCTGTTAAACCAAAAATGCAAAGAAATCACACATAAATGTAGCATTTTTGTTTGGAGTTCTGAATATTGCTTCTTAGTAGTAATCTCGTTGCTATTATCTGAAGGTTTTTATGATGCAGACGTGCGCTGCCTGTACCTTGGACCACTCTCTGGCTCTCTGTTTAGTTCGAACAGCGCTCCTCTCCTCAGCATACAGTGCACCAATAAACGAGCCAATCGACGTCCCTCCCACTATGTCGATAGGAATTCCTGCTTCCTCCATAGCTTTGATCACGCCCACGTGTGAGCAGCCTCTGCAGCAGAAATATAAACATGTTGGGTGACACTCCGATGCACCAAAAGATTAGCGGCATTCTCATGCAATCCCAAACACAAAGGTCTATTTAGAGATGCTAAACGTGTTTTTGCAATGGCTCACATCTGATAATCCCTGCTCACCTTGCTCCACCTCCTCCCAGCACAACCGCGATAGTGTTTCCAGTCAGGACCCGGGCCAGCCGAGAGAAATCGCTGTGCCTGTCTGCGGTTTTCTCAAACACTTTCTCGTAAACTTCCCTCTACACAAATTTAACAGAAAAAAAATCTGATATTTTCCACCAACATCTCTCAAGACCTGAATCATGCATATATAAATACTTTCTCCATACCAGTTTCGAGGGGCTGCGTCTGGAGAAAACCCTGCGGGGACACTTGAGGTGGAGGTGTCCGGAGCACCAGCTGCGCATGTTGAGCCACTCGACTGTCCTAGATGGACCGGGTCCATCCTCTCTGTGAAGAAGGACCAGCTTCTTCAGAGCTCGGACCGCCGTGTTCTCCAGCATCTGCTCCAGCTAGAGGAAAAGAGACAAGTGAAGTTAGAGTTAAGCAGTTCCCACAAGGGAAAGCTCCACTTGCAAACACATACTTCACCCAGTGTCGGTTCCTGGTCCCCCAGGCCAACTATCAGGATGCAGTCAGCCTGGCGGATGCAGCGTTGAGTCCATGGAGTCATGCTGTTGTCAGTCTGGTACAAGACAATTCGATTGATGTCCTCCTGCTGGGCCAGCCAGCCAGAGAGACGATACTCATGGATGCTGAAAATATAGAGGAGAGATGAGGAAAAGCATTTAAATTCATAAAACAGATGACAACTGAGAAGAATGAAGAATCCTATTTTAAACAAAAAATAGCCGGTCTAGCTAGTAATACGGTTTCTTTAAAAAAAAATCATTGCACAATGGCCAGGGAAGAAATTTACAAATGGTTATGAGGTCATCAATGCATCAGAAATAAATAAATAAATAAATAAGCATAAGGAGAATATGGAAAACAATTACATTTTACCGATAAACTCTTCTGATCATTTAAACTGACCTGTCCAGAGCAGACGCTCCCAGGCGCTCTCTGATGATGTCACTGGTTAGAAGTAGAGTGGGCCCTATGAGTGTCAAGAGTAAAAATAAATGAGAAAAGAACTTTTACATGCATTTTAGGGTTCCTTCATTGTTAATACAGTGGTCCCACGCCATAACCTTTCGCTTTCGCAGATTTTTTGTGTGTTCCGCATCCAGAAGATCTGAACTTCGTTTAAATAAGAGTGAAAACTGTGAAAATGTTGATGCCCATGCGAGGAAAGTGTATAAAGTGTGTAGTGAGGGTTTTTACTGCCTTAAAACGTTGTGGTGGTGCGTTGGGACGAGTACGTCTGCGGGGAGAGGAGAGCGGCTGTGTCAGCGAGAGTGCGCTGTGCTATGGCTGGAGCTCATTAGTAATAAGAGCTCCTGTGTATTTATTTACAGGAGGAGGAGTCACGAGTCTCTACATTGTGATGTCAAGAGCCTGAAACGCTGGAATGAGTGTATGCAAATAAAACTGTTCACCCTTCCATGCATGCTGGACATTTAATTGTCTGGTGTGTGTTCATGTATGTGTGACTCCAATCGTAACTGCGTTCGCTACAAACATCTATAATAACTGTAAAAAAAATCGAAGCTAACTACTTTGCGGGTTATTTTCAGAATGCAACTCCCACGATAAACGAGAGACCACTGTATAGCCAATCAGGATGCTCCTTTGCAAATTTGTAGTAGTCCAAGACAAAAAAGTGACATATTCAAGTGAATGAGGCTACGCTACCAATGGCACTGAGGGCATGGCTAAGCTCCAAGTTGAATGCGTTTATGGGAACCTCATCACACACAGGCAGCACAGCCACAGTTGAGAGGTTACTAGCTGGGTTTGTTACATCGGCACTTGTTGTCATACTGGGCAAACTGAGGCCTGGACCTAAAAGACAGAGACACAACGTAATGATGGAACATGAAACAGCAAGGAGAGAAACAGACAAACAATCTTACCCGAGAATGGCCCACGACCCTGCTGGAGGTTCCCCAGAATCTTCTGACCTAAGAGGTGGATCAGCCTCGTCACCACCTACGTTAAAAACATTAATGAGGTATTAGATTAGGTATCAGCCTGTACAGAGACTTCACTGACCAAGTCACTGACCTGTGGATAGCGTCTTTTAATGTTGTTCAATGTTCCTTCTGGCAGCTTGACCAGCTCCGTGTCTCTAACAGCGTGGACGGTGGTGGCTCTCGGCTGCTTGGTCAAGGCCTCCACCTAAAGCAGTGAGAACAAAACAACAATGTGCAGGCTGACTCCAGAGAACAAAAGGTGGCATCATTCAGGGTTTTATTGGTGCATTAATGCAGAATAAACTTCAGACCAACATAGGTTCTTACCACACCGATTAGGTCTCCTCTACCGTATTCACCAACCAGCTCTTTCTTGCCATTTGCTTTGCGAATGACTGAACGCAAACGTCCATTCAGAACAATGTAGGTGCAATCTGATTGGTCATCTTGCCTGTGGAAAACAGACAGATTTTAATTGCATCCAGTATTTTATTTTTTTATTTAACCTTTATTTTACTAAGATAAATCATCCATCCATCCATCCATTTTGGGCTGCTTATCCAAAGCTGGGTCGCAGGCAGCAGCCTACGCCGAGAGGCCCAGACTTCCCTCTCTCCCCAGCCACTTGGACCAGCTCCTCTGGAGGAATCCTAAGGCGTTCCCTGGCCAGCCGAGAGACACAGTTCCTCCAGCGTGTCCTGCGTCTTCCTTTAGGACACGCTCGGGCATCCTAACTAGATGTCCGAGCTACCTCAACTGGCTCCTCTCGATGTGGAGGAGCAGGGGATCTACTCCGAGCCCCTCCCAGATGACAGATTTTCTCATCCTATCTCTAAGGGAGAGCCCAGCCACCCTGTGGAGAAAACTCATTTTGGCCACTTGTATCCGCAGTCTCAGTCTTTCGGGCATTACCAAAGATCGACCGGTAAATCGAGGGCTTTGCCTTCCGGCTCAGCTCTCTCTTCACCGTGACAGATGCTGCAGCAAGATTAGTCAAGAAACTGAGAGAAAGGTAAGTCTCAAAACAGCGTACAGTGTCCATTGAACCCCACCAGGACTGCAAGGGGCAAAATCTGGACCAAGACCCTTCAGGGGAACTCTCCATATCTGGATTAGTGAAGAAACTGGGAAAAAATAATGACCTGACCTGACCCCTGACCCCATTTCCAACGTGGGAGGGTTAAAGCACTTTCACTAAAAACAGTTCTTGACCGTGGGGTTCATACAGAATGTGCCCATAGGGCCACAGGTTACAGCCTGTGTTGGAACTAGGAACCAGGTGGGAGCACAGATAAAGAGGCAGTTCACATAATACAGTCTTAAAAAGTAACATTTACCAATGTACCAACCTACGATTGTGTAAAGAAAACCAAACAACAGTCTCATACAAATTACAGTGATGAGTACGGTAACCAGAATTTGATACAAATCTCAGCACTGAATGGTATACAGAATCCAGTGTCTTCAAAAGAGACCGACTGGCATGCGTGAATAAAACATCACCATAATCCAATATTGACAACAATGTAGATTGAATAAGCTTTTTCCTCACAAACAGGTTTTGTTTCGATAATAAAAAAGTTGCAGATAAGAGCAATCACAGCAACGTATGTGTAAATAAATAATTGACAAAAACTGGTGATGAGAATTTCTTTGGAAACAGATTCTTTTATAATCTGCAGTAAAGGTGGTGCTACCTGTAGAGGGCTCTGCCAGCCTCAACAGCCATCCAGTCGATGGCGAAGTCCATCTGTCTGACAAAAGCAGACATGCGGATGGCCACGGTGTGGGCCACACTCAGCACCACGCTGGGTTGCTCCCTCATGATCCTGCAGGGGGCAGCAAACAGGGCAGGAACACAAATAATATCTTAAATCATTCTAAAATATTCATAAAATAGAGAAAAAAATAATAAATCTTTTAACTACAAATATAATCGTAATTACTACATTTTTAATTAATGGATTATTAGTGCATTGTACAAAGCAATGACAGGAAAAACAAAAGACTCACTCATAGAAATCGGACTTGGAGATCTTCAGGTAAGTACAGTCTCGGACAGCCTTAATGGTAAAGATGAGCGGCTCTCCGGTGAGCACGGCAAGCTGGCCAACCATCTCTCCTGGGTGGGTCACGAACAAGCAGACAGCCTCCTGTTTGTCGATCATCCGCTGGTAGACATGAAGGCAGCCGGACAGGACAAAGTGTAGACTCACGTCCTTTAAACAAGAGGAAATTTTAGTGTCTTTTATCTGAACTTTCTACATATAAAGCCTCTACAAGTAACTTCCATACCTGGTCTCCCTGTCTGGCTAAAACAGCTCCAGCTTTGGCATTATGCAGAGTTGCTTTCCCGTTTAGCAAACACGGGTCCTGGATTAGAAGACAAACTATTTCTCAGTTAAACAAAAACAAAATATGAGGGACAGAGACAGAATTCAGTGACTACAGATCTCACCAAACACACTCTGATCTGGTCCCGTACATGTTTTGAAAGATTTAGTGGTGTAACAACAGAATATTACATAAACAAAATATGCACAACATCCTCACTTAGATGTGCTTTCTTAAAGTGACAGAGTGTATTTTCCCTGGCGATAGGGGGCAGTACACACCTAAACCATTGCAAGCAAGCATTATTTTTGTGTTCAAGTGAGACCTTACCAACAGATGGCGATTAGAGTCAAAAATCCTTGGGAGTGCAAACTCCAGCAAAATAACAAGAACAACAGATTCCTTTTCACCACTTGCAATGAGTGAAGAGGTAAAAGTGTAAAGGAACATGTATTAATGCTGAAA
The DNA here is from genome assembly GCF_043380555.1 of Nothobranchius furzeri. Classification (NCBI taxonomy): domain Eukaryota; kingdom Metazoa; phylum Chordata; class Actinopteri; order Cyprinodontiformes; family Nothobranchiidae; genus Nothobranchius; species Nothobranchius furzeri. The sequence goes on along the minus strand of NC_091744.1, from coordinate 4,355,706 downwards.
GTTTTGTAACCATTTGTTACAACTCAGATAATGCATTCTGTCTTCATGGACATCCATAGAAGGAAACATGGCATCCAATATTTCTTTATTTCTTTATTTATTGAGAACCTCATTAGCTCACACCATAGTGTGGAGCTATTCTTCCTGACGCCAATATGGCGAAGCCCAGAGACTTAGACCCACTCCCATGCATTTTAGACCCGATTTTTATGGTTATATGTTATGAAACCACCAATATTTTTCAACAACTGGGTATCTTTTAATTTATTTACAACATTTCAATGGATATTTTCAGAGATTAATGGTAAAAACTACACATTGTCACTTTAAGAGTTAATGCATTAGTATAAAAGGTCATTTAGATTTAGCCAAAAACAAAAATACTGGCATGTTTTTTTTTTTTAGAATTTTGCAGCTTAGGTAAAAAAAATTAAATAAAAAGTTAACTGAGACATGAAAGGAGAGTTTACCCACAATCTACTCTAAAGTTTTGTGAAATTAAGTCAGTAAATATCTAATAACACACCAGATCCGTTTTTAATAAAAACTACGGGTGGGAATTTAACACGTTAATTATGATTAATCAACAAACACTTGAGCCTGAGCTCCTCCTAATTTGGATCCAAAACATTTTTGCATCACAATTTATGCCCATTATATCAATAAATAATATTAAGCTGCACCTCTAAAGAACTGCAAACTCTTGGCTAAAAGATCATTTAAAACGTTTTTTATGTGCTCCAAACACAACTAAAAACTACAATTAAATGAATCATGGCAAATTGCTCTTCGCAAAGAAAAAAAAAAGTAAGAAAAAACAACTTTTCTACTGTGATGTTTTCTAGTTGGTAGAAAGCAAACCAGCAGTAACTTTATCCATATAAACTTTACTACAGCAGGAGGGACGATCCAACACGCAGCATTCATCTTGTAACCCTCAGCAGAACTTCACTTGAACTCTACACTACAACTCTATAAATATTGGCAGTGCTCTGCTGCCATCTAGTGTTCAGTACACAACATTTACAATGCTTCAAGTCCATTTATACTTAATCTAAAAAATATTTACTAATTATTACACATCCCAACAAATTCCACAATGGTTACCTTTATGATGAGACCAAAGTAAGTAAACAGACCTTGTTGTAACAGAAATATACTCATTAAAGTGTGAATATGTCATATGAGCCTCACTAACATTATTTTAATAAAAAAAAACTGCTTGGGGGAAAATGTCTTAAACAATTAAAATGTGATCAATCAAGACAAATCAATTACAAAGTCCCAGATTAATTAAACAAATTTTTATCAAGTTTCACCCCTAATAACAGCTAAATAAAACTAAATCCACCCTCATGATCTCTAAAGAAAGATGTTAATTTAATGCTTTGATTAATTGATCATTAGTAAGTGTGAACAGCTCTGTAAAAGTAGGAGTCTTTCAGTCCCAGTTAATCTGGGAAGGGTTTGAATCCCACCTCATCATTCTGCAGAGAGAAAGGTCCTCCATAAGTGGGAAAAATAAAACCTGATAGTAGGAGTTCATAGGATAGGAGTTCATGCCCCAATTCTGGTACCACAGATTTTTTTTTCCATCACTTTACCGATCAGTGGTTCCCAGACTTTTCAGCTTCAGACCCATAAAAAGCAATTGTCGAGACATACAACCCCAGATATCTTGGATTTAACTGCTTCAGCTCATATTCACTTATATCTATTTATGACAATTTAGTTGAGTTTTTGTAACAGTTGTGTTAGAAATATGGCTTTAGTGACCATTCTTCATTTTATTTTGATTTCTGGAAATCATCTCAAGACCCCTGTTTAGATCTTGGTGACCCACAGTGGGATCTCCTGACGTCAACCTTGGGAACTACTACTCTAGAGGACAGGTTTGAAGGGATAATAGGCAGTTTTGGTTTGCTTTTAGCGCCCTCTAGTGTATGTTTGTAGAACAAAAACCAATCTCCTCTCTGTGCGTTCATCTTTTTAACACCTTAATCTAAGGCCTGACTTAGTCTTCTCAGTCTGCGTTGGTGCAGAGACACACGACGCCATTATGCGTCGGCGCAAGGGCTTTCAAACAGGCTCACAGAGGGTGACAGAGACGTGCCCAAAATTTTAAACATCCGTCAAAAGTGACATAGACCGCAATCTTATGACTGGTCAGGATGCCACTTCCTGTAAATTTGTCACCAGCCCCACCGTTGCCCCGTTGAAAAGTAAAAAGATATTTAGCGACAGACCCAGGACAGATTAAAGAATGCATCGCGGAACAAGTTCAGAAATATGAACGTTTGTTCACCCGTGACTGAAAGAGTACAAAATACAGAGCAAACAAGGACAAAATGAAGGGAAGTGTGTGTTTAGAGGTGGCGACCACATGAAGAGGTGAAGGACAAATTTGTCCGTGTTATAAAGTCTCTGAAATAAGTATACATATACAAATACAGGGTATATACAGCAATCCTTAAGTAAAATTTACTACTTTTTAATACCTTTTTTACTACCTTCAGAATTTTTTTAAAACCATCACAACACTAAATTGCAAGTGTTAATCAGCGACCTATTTACACATATTTTAACATATATAACATACAAAAAGAATAGACTTAGAGACTCACTGATGTTGACAACGTATTGCACATATTTATTTTACTTAGAAAATAAGCCAGGCACTTCTGTTCAGCGGTTCAGACAGTTGACTACGAGGCCTGAAATGATGCACAACGACCACTGAATATGACGTCATCATTATGTGACCGGATATGCTAAAGTAGGGCTGCTCGATTAAGGCAAAAACAATAATCACTATTATTGTGACTGAAATTGAGATCTCGATTATTTAAGACGATTTTTCAATTCATGTAGATTTTTTATTTTATTTTTTTATTCAGTCATAAAATTGCTCAGGGCTAGAGCTGTGGCGACGCATCGATGACGTCGACGGCTCGATTCTAAAAATTCGTCGACGTCAGATCCGGTAGTCAACACACCGCGCCCACTTGTTGCATCCCCAGGAGTTTGTAAATGGAGGAGGAATCTGCCTGTTTTTCCTCTAGTTCGCCCTCTTCTCCACCTTCACTAACATCTCCGCCAAATACCGAAGACCCGGAACAATGTCCGTCTGCTGCTAGATTCCTTTCCCGTTTTGCCCGCCTTCGTCTCCCGGCAACGGACAACAACTTCCGGGGTCAGATGCGCTGCTTTGTCTCTATCGCAGATGTAGAAAATCACCGGGAGCGTTTCTCCCTTCATAAAGGAGCTTCTTTCAGACATGAGGAGAGCTGTTTTGGTGGTAGCAGTCTCTCCTCCATACTGGTCTGTTTGCTGCTGGGTATTTTTGGTTTATTTAAACTTGGTAACTTGAATTTAATGTTGGTAAAGCTACTGTTAGCATTTTCGCTAACAGCTTCTTGCGTTTGGATAAGCGGTTACGTTTTGGTTTAGAGTTCATCTTTTTTGTGGTGCAGATCTCCCTTTTTTTACATTTAGAGTGTTGTGGGTTTTCGATTTAGTTTAAAATATCACCTTAAGTTTGGTTTAACCGCCCAGTTTAGAGTTTGGACCTTTGGAGATCCTTATTTTGGTCCAGAACCCAGTAATCGTTGCCCAGTGGGACATCCCAGGTTATTTGTACTTTTGTTTTAATTTCCCACAGGCAGAATTAGTTTTATTATTCCCAACCTGTGGATGGAAATATTTATGTTATTTTGTAGTTGTGAATAAACCTGATCATCATTTTAACTTCTAAATCCCGTTATTGTCCCTTCCTTTTTGCACACGAGCCAAACTCCCCAGGAAGGATCACACCACTCACCTCACGCACATAAGTGACCAAAACAAAGCAGCATGGAGACACTCTGTCTCCAACCACCTCTCAGGCAGCAGCCTGCACTCCCAACCTCTACAGTCACCAGAACATAACCAACCACAACACAATAAAAGCAGTGTTATACAGAATGGAAGGCCTGTAGTGTTTATTCTCTTACAGTAACAATTTATCAATTTTTTGGAAGAATTTATTTGAGATTTTTTGGTTTTTATTAATTGTGCAATAGAAAAATAATCGCTAGATTAATCATCTAAATAGTCATTAAAATAGTCGACTATTCGATAAAATAATCGTCAGAATAATCGTTTTAAAAATAATTGTTTACCCCCAGCCCTACTCAAGGCACAATCAGGGCAAAAATAAACAAGAAACAAGATGATCACTAAAATAACTCCTGATTCCCAGTATAAAAAGACCAATATACAGTACTTATAGCTCATAGTTTATGACCCAAGGGCTATAGACCTTGGTTTAACTCATTTAAGTCTAACCAGTACAGACCCAAATACCAATATCTTGCAAATACTGACAACATGAATTATACAGTGGCATTTATAACAAATAAATGCAAATAAATTGATGCTCACAAAATGTTGCATAACATTTATTTAGTCGTGTCAAGGTGCTGTAGGAGCGTGCACTAGCACCGTGTCCTCAGAGAGATTAGTTATCAGCGTGAGGAACTTATTTCTACCTTATTTATAAACTATGTATTTACAAGTCCATCAGTTAATGTAATAATTGTCTCAACCACAGCTGCACCCCCCACCCCCCACCCCCCAACCCGGTCTCACAGCAATCAGGGGCAAGCTGCACGTGTTTAGCGTGCCGCACGCGCACATTTAGCCGTTTTTAGCGGCTCAGGAGCCCGCAGGTACAGTGTGTGTCACTCACTCTGGTTAATCCAACAGAGAGCTGGCTCTGAGAGCTGTTTCTGTAGCGACTGACACATCACTACATCATTCCCTTTCCTAAATGTCCTGAAGAACGGTCCGGAGTGCAGGCGGAGCGTTTAGCTAACCTGCAGGAAATGTCAACGACAGTTATCCAGAAAGTAGCTAAGGGTTACCAGAGATGTTTCTGAGGTGTTCGCTAGGTACTTTTAAGATTTCAAAAGTCAAGAAGGGGGTCTGAAAAGCTGTTGGAAATAGCGTCAAAGTCGCTAAGTTGGCAACACTGTGGGAGGAGCGCTTCATTTGCAACACAGGGCAGCGCAAGCGGGAGGAGCAAATAATCTGTTTGTTTTTATAATCGTTCAAAACATTTCATTTGGAATATATTTCTATGTTGATATTCATAATACGACACCTGATAGTCTGAAAAAAATAATACCTAATTTGGAAAAAATAATACCTCTGAGACCAAATTTAACACTTTTAATGGCCTTAAATTTGACTATTTTTATTTATCACTTTTTAATACTTTTTAAAACCCCGCGGACACCCTGAAATACACTATCGTGGACCGGATACATGAGTGTTGTGGTAACAGGATTCCACAGAAAAGTGCTACGCCCTCTGTTGTCCTGACAGGGAACAACTAATTTGCAATGCCTGTGATGAAGTTCGCAAATGAAAACCTTTCCGACACTCCGCGTGCACCTGTCTGTTGCGGAGCTCACGGAGACGTGTAAATCAGGCTCACGTCCAACAGACCGGACTGGAGAATGTGAAGCTGCAAGTGGAATATTCTGGCCACAGGGGGCGATAGCAGAAAGCTTGGGACAGTTTCAGGTTGTAGTGTGAAGAAAATAGTTTGTTTTACTTTTAAGTTTTTGTCGCCAACAATAGATTTAAAAGTTGCTGGGGTAGAAAGTTTAAAAAAAACTACTTCTGCAAACTGGTTTTGATTTTATTTCTCAACGGAGATATGTCACATGTTTTGTACATCTAAAGGTTGTTTTCTCTACTTTCTTTTCATCATAAATGATTTTTCTAAATAAAGTTCTGCTAATTTAGGCTTGATTGCATAAAAATAAAAAACAAAGTAAAGAAGATAAAAAATAAACTAACCTCAATCCTCATGAGTCTCAGGACCTCTTTTTGAGCCTCCTCAAACAGGGAAGCGCAGGATCGACTTGGAATTGGGGAGAAAATGTTGTCCACAGCCGATTCTTCCTCAGGATAAAGGTAGATGCCGGAAGGAACCTCATCCACAGTCACCCTCCTTTCACGCTGCTCCTGGGACACAGACTGCAACAACAACCACACTCATTCAGTTTAAAACATCTGATTAAAAACTCCTGATACAGCTCTTCTCAATTACAGGACTACATAATAATACAACGTTCATTACTTCTTATTTGGACCTAAACGTGTACCGACCCGAGTGTAGTTGGGCGGGGTGTTGCCTTCCTCAGCGGAGACAGAAATCCGTCCTCTCTCATAGGCCATGTCAAAATCTGATCTCACACTCTTCTGTATACCTGTATGAAAAACAAATAGAAATTAATTATTTAGCCTTAAATTAATGGGCATTCTTTTTGTTTTTTTATGCTAAATAATTAGAAAAAGGGTGAATTGTTCTGTGTTCTCTAACCAGAAATGTCCACAGGCATGGAGATTGTCCTACTAAGATTTGGCACTCCTACCTCCTTCCCTTGCTCTCCTGCATATAGACAACAGCAATAGTTAGGTCATAGACACGTGTGCACAGAGCAGCATTTTGATCAGAAGTATCATGTCATTTTGACCCTTGCATGGCGTCTTTTCAGAAATAAAACACATTTCTACATCTTCATGAAATAGAAACACATGTATAAAGGAACTAATTAAGTTATTATACTAAACGGAGGTAAAGCTCTATCCAAATTTGGATCTGTAATATAACTTATCAACCCTAACCCTAACCAGGACAGAAGGTGTTGGATAAATTATGGATACATTGTGTATGATTTTAAACGAAATTACATCCAGCCCACTTTCCCCTGGCAACAGACAGGCGTTTGACCTTGCTTCTTCCCAGTCCTAGCTTATCAGTAAGAATGCCCTGTGCCAGCGCATGCTTGCCTCCCTAAATGTGTGTGCGTTTTATCAATTTTGTGTCTTTTAATAAATACTCTTGAGAGGGCTTTTGTCCGACGAGAGCAAAGAGACCACCGACTCATGTGTATCATTTTATCTCTCTCTCTACTTTGCAAAGTCTAAATGGTTTATTGTTAATAAGATTAGTATGGGTTAAAGTGATCAGCTTGACAATAAAACCCCTACGTGGTGAGCTTTCCCTTCAGGTAACCCTGGATGGGAAAATGAAAATACCTAATGAAAATACCTAACAGAAGGGTTCTTATTCCTTGAATTAACTTTATTTATAGGGTCAAATGCAACAAGTAGATTACAAAAAGCCGAGTTAGGAGATTATGTGTGTGTGTGTATATATATATATATATATATATATATATATATATATATATATATGTATCAGGGTATATACAGCAATCCTTAAGTAAAATTTACTACTTTTTAATACTTTTTTTTACTACCTTCAGAATTTTTTTAAAACCATCACAACACTAAATTGCAAGTGTTAATCAGCGACCTATTTACACATATTTTAACATATATAACATACAAAAAGAATAGACTTAGAGACTCACTGATGTTGACAATGTATTGCACATATTTATTTTACTTAGAAAATAAGCCAGGCACTTCTGTTCAGAGGTTCAGACAGTTGACCACGAGGCCTGAAATGATGCAGAACGACCACTTAATATGACGTCATCATTATGTGACCGGATATGCTAAAGTAGGGCTGCTCGATTATGGCAAAAACAATAATCACGATTATTGTGACTGAAATTGAGATCTCGATTATTTAATACGATTTTTCAATTTATGTAGATTTTTTTGTTGTTGTTTTTATTCAGTCATAAAATTGCTCAGGGCACAATCAGGGCAAAAATAAACAAAAAACAAGATGATCACTAAAATAACTCCTGATTCCCAAAAGACCAATATACTTGCAGCTCATAGTTTATGACCCAAGGGCTGTAGACCTTGGTTTAACTCATGTAAGTCTAACCAGTACAGACCCAAATATCAATATCTTGCAAATACTGACAGCAAGAATTATACAGTGGCATTTCTAACAAATAAATGTAAATAAATTGATGTTCACTAAATTTTGCATAACATTTATTTAGTCGTGTCAAGGTGCTGTAGGAGAATACACTAGCACCGTGTCCTCAGAGAGATTAGTTATTATTTATCAGCGTGAGGAACTTATTTCTACCTTATTTATAAACTATTTATTTACAGGTCCATCAGTTAAGGTAATAATTGTCCCAACCACAGCTGCACCCCCACCCCCCAACCCGGTCTCACAGCAATCAGGGGCAAGCTGCATGTGTGTTTAGCGCGCCGCACACGCACATTAGCCGTTTTTATCGGCTCAGGAGCCCGCAGGTTCGGTGTGTGTGTCACTCACTCTGGTTAATCCAACAGGGAGCTGGCTCTGAGAGCTGTTTCTTTAGCGACTGACACATCACTACATCATTCCCTTTCCTAATGTCCTGAAGAACGGTCCGGAGCGCAGGCGGAGTGTTTAGCTAACCTGCAGGAAATGTCAACGACAGTTATCCAGAAAGTAGCTAAGGGTTACCAGAGATGTTTCTGAGGTGTTCGCTAGGTAGTAGGTACTTTTAAGATTTGAAAAGTCAAGAAGGGGGTCTGAAAAGCTGCTAGAAATAGCGTCAAAGTCGCCAAGTTGGCAACACTGTGAGGAGCGCTTCATTTTTAACTCAGGGCAGCGCAAGTGGGAGGAGCAAATAATCGGCTTGTTTTGTTTTTATAATCGTTCAAAACATTTCATTCGGAATATATTTCTATGTCGATGTTCAGAATACAACACCTGAAAGTCTGAAAAAAATAATACCTAATTTGGAAAAAATAATACCTCTGAGACCAAATTTAACACTTTTAATGGCCTTAAATTTGACTATTTTTATTTATCACTTTTTAATACTTTTTAAAACCCCGCGGACACCCTGTGTATATATATATATATGGACAAAGATAAGACCTTCTGGAGGAAAGTTCTGTGGTCAGACGAAACAAAAATCGAGCTTTTTGGCCACAATGCCCAGCAATATGTTTGGAGGAGAAAAGGTGAGGCCTTTAACCCCAAGAACACCATGCCTACAGTCAAGCATGGTGGTAGGAATATTATGCTGTGGGGCTGTTTTGCTGCCAATGGAACTGGTGCTTTACAGAGAGTAAATGGGATAATGAAGAAGGAGGATTACCTTCACATTCTTCAACATAACCTAAAATCATCAGTACGAAGGTTGGGTCTTGGGCGCAGTTGGGTGTTCCAACAGGACAATGACCCCAAACACACATCAAAAGTGGTAAAGGAATGGCTAAATCAGGCTAGAATAAGGGTTTTAGAATGGCCTTCCCAAAGTCCTGACTTAAACCCCATTGAAAACATGTGGACAGTGCTGAAGAAACAAGTCCATGTCAGAAAGCCATCAAATTTAACTGAACTTCACCAATTCTGTCAAGAGGAGTGGTCAAAGATTCTACCAGAAGCTTGCCAGAAGCTTGTGGATGGCTACCAAAAGCGCCTAATTGAAGTGAAAATGGCTAAGGGACATGTAACCAAATATTAGCACTGCTGTATGCATATTTACATACCGACTCAGTGGCCTAGCGGTAGAGTGTCCGCCCTGAGATCGGGAGATCAGGGGTTCGACTCCTGGTCGGGTCATACCAAAGACTTTGAAAAAATGGGACCCAATGCCTCCCTGCTTGACACTCAGCATTAAGGGGTTGGATTGGGGGGTTAAACCACCAAATAGTTCCCGAGCGCGGCTTGTCTGCAGCTCACCGCTCCCCCAGGGGATGGGTCAAATGCAGAGAATAAATTTCACCACACACCTGTGTGTGTGTGTGACGACTAAATGGGACTTTAATCTTTAATCTCTTTTAATTTGTGACCCAGCAAATGTGATCACTTTTCTCTGTTAACCCATAATAAAGACATTAAAGAACCGAACTTCATGAATGTTTTTTGTGACAAAGAAGTATCTGTTCCAATCACTCTATCAGAGAAAAATCAGAGTTTTAGAAATAACGGGACACTCAGTAGAGCCATTATATTATATTTTTTACAAGTGTATGTAAACTTCTGACCACAACTGTGTATATATACATATATATATACACATATATATATATATATATATATATATATATATATATATATATATATATATACATATATATATATATATACATATATACATATATATATATATACATATATACATATATATACATATATATATATACATATATATATATATATATATATATATATATATATATATATATATACATATATATATATATATATATATATATATACATATATATATATATATATATATATATATATATACATATACATATATGCTGCATCGTTCGTGTCAGCGCACACAGTAGGGTCGGGGAGGGGGGCATAAAGCTTAGCCTGGCGGGTGGGCAAGCAAAGCCTGGCGCGCCGCTAGGCTTATAAAGCCCTACACAGAGTACACTATACAGGTCAAGGGATGTTCAAGATGGGGTTTGTGTCATCTGACACCTGCACACACTGTACAAACAACATTCTTGAAAATTACATTCACACACTGTGGTCCTGTCCACCTGTCCAGGAATTTTGGGGTAGAGTATGTGAAGACCTGTCAAAGTGTCTGAAATGTCATATCCCAACTTCCCCCTCTCTTTGTTTACTGGGAAACCTGGACGATGTCCCGGTTGAAACATCTTTGGTTCATGTGGTTCTGACTGCCATATGCATCGCTAAGAAAACTATCCTCAAGAATTGAAAAAATAGAGATACTCTTTGTATCAACCAGTATAGAAATCTTTTCTTAGATCATATTACACTTGATACAGCCTCTAATTCCACTTCAAATCAATCTCTCTGGGCTCCTTTGATCGGTTCCATCACATAGCAGTGATGAGGGATCATTGATATTGTTCTGCGGGATGATGTGGGTGATGGGGTGGAGGGTCTGAGTTTGGAGTATCCGGACATTCCCTTGAGGTGGGTAGGGCTGCAACAAACGATTATTTGGATAATCGATTAATCGGATGGGGTCTTGACACGATTAATCGATTAATCGGATTACATGGGGGCATTTTTAAAAACTGCTAGGGAAACGTTATTTCTCTCCTTCCTTCACTTTATTTAACACAACATTATTAGAAAACAGTTCAATAGCAGAAAAACAACATGCCATCACCTAAATTGTCTTATAAGGTGTATAGACAGAGACCCTAAGCTACATCTATCTGTGACCTAAAATGCTTGGTCCAAGTTAAACAGCTTAAGGGCAATTCTCATCTGTTTTGTTTGATCTCATCTGTTGACAATTATTTTAAATGTAATTAAACATAGGCTGTGAATTAATCAAAATTGATCACTATTTCCAAAAATGACTGAAAAAATACCAAATAAAACAAAAGTAAATGAATGCCATCCTCCTTGCGATGATGCCCTGGGCAACTGCCATAAAGTCACATCAAGAAATGCTGCTGATCATTCCAATGATCCCAAATAGACTCACATTAGGCCACATGAAAGCAACTGAACCCAAAAATATATTAACCAGTATATAACTGCACTCTCACACAACACGCCTGCAGCAACAGTTAGGACTCCTCCCTCCCTTTTAAAAGCGTTTTTGCTTCTGAGGACATTGTGGTTGTAAAGCCACATGCTAGTAGTCTGGCCCCGGTGTGATCAACCAGTTTCTGCGGGAATGTGACGGCGGAACCAGGGCCAGATTAACACTTTGTTGTACCCTGGGCAACAATATTCAAGGGCTCCATCATCACGACCCAAGGATCACCATAATGTGGTCACATACAGAATATTTTACTGTAATATGCAGTAAATATACTCAATACTTGAATGCCTGACAACACGTAACCCGCCCAGAGTAACCTTTGACCCACCTCGTGTGGACTGACCAATGAGGAGAGGGTCTTAACTTGAGGCCCTCTCTTCATTGGTCAGTCTGCATGAGACTGACTCTCAACTGACATTCAGTCATAGGCAGCGAAGCGTCTCTGTGCAGCGCAAAAGCCCAGGTGGACAGTTTGTTTAATGTAGGGTGATCATATTTCCATTTCCAAACAAGAGGACAGGGGATCTGTGCCTATGACGTCACACTATGGCAACGCCACACAAACCATGTTGGGACCCATTTTTTGTAAGAACTAAATTAATATCAGATTCTGCCAATTAAAGGGCTCTAAAACAATTCATATGTAAATATTTTGCATATTTAATGCAAAATCTCATTTTTCTGCTTTAGTGCTGCAACAAGATTTTATTGATAAGAAATTATTATACCTTTTGTTTTACTACGGCATCGGTACGCTCCCTGTGCACAGATTATTAAGGATGCTTGTTTCAGCTGTGAGATTAGACGATAGGATCAATGAAAAAATAAGTTGTCACACACTCCATGGAAACTTTCAGAGAATCCACAAATAGTCGCTTTCAAATAGTTTTGTTACTTTTTGCAAGTTTAGAAAAGCAGCAGATGAGACAGCATGTCTGATAATTTAGTTTTTCATCTGATATATTAGAACATGTCAGTAATGTCTGAGGGGCTTTTATAAACACCATATAACTAACACTACTGGAGAGGGTATGAATTACACAGAGGCTTCTGGGGAGCCCAGTTATTTGGGGGGGGGGGGGGGGCATTTTGCCTTGGCCCCCAAAATGTCTTGAAACGGCCCTGGGTGTGTGACTGAGTTTTGAAGGTGATCTGAATTGTATCAGATGTATAAATATTACATGTGTAGAACTTATTGTTTTTTACAGGTAAAAATGTGTAATGGAGATAAATCTACCTACATTTGACTTTTCAACACTTTGTTTTGTTTTCTTGTTTTTATTTAACTATTTTCCTGTCCTGTCCGTCTCTCATCTTCCTGCATCTCCTCTTAATTCTCCAGAAAATCTGTTGCCTGGATTCTTACCTTTTCACCTCATCAGTTACTTTTGAGCAGATCAAAGGAATCTCCTGACCGAAAAGCGCAGAGCGCGTTTTCGATGCTGCGTGAGGTGACATCACCACAGCACAGGTGATGAGCTCCGCAGTAGCGCGCTTCAGGCACAAATAAGGCCGGGGACACACCGGCCGCGGAAGCGCCGCGAAAATGGGGTCGCCTTCATTCGGCGCCCTTGTTGAGCTATTCTATAGACCACATGGGCCGCCGAAGCGCCGCGAATCGCCTCGCGTCGGCGCGCCAGCCCGCGCCGTGCAGCGATCATTTCGGCGTCGGCTCTATTTTTTTCGCGAGCCGCGGGTGAATCGCGTCAATTCTGGCAGGAAGTCAAACCTAGACATAAGAGGCAGGCCGGTAAAGTTAACAAAATAAAGCATTTCAAAATAAAATTCCGCAATAGTCAAATGTGTTCGTAATCAGACACTGCAGAAAAACCACACGAACACACACACACATCGAACTTGTGTGCGTGTGTGACCACGTGAAGGGGTGTGTGGTTTTGGGTGTCTTTTCACCGGAGCAAACAGGACAGAGAGGCAGAAAGTCTGAGGCAAGCAGTTAAGATGGATGACTTTAAATTAATTATGGAAGTTGAGAAACACAAGGAGCTGTACGACCCCCGAAAAACATGATTATTTACGTACCCATTTAGGAAGAAACTGCTAGGATACAGCTGCAGAACTGGAGCGGGTTCCAAGAGATTCAACTGGCAGAAACAACTCATACCATAGGTTCACACACACACACACACACACACACACACACACACACACACACACACGCGCGCGCGCACACACGTAGAGGAAAATAGCTGAGAAAAGGCAGAGAGGAAATTGAGGACACCAAGTGTTTTAAAAGAAAAACTACAGCTGAGCCGAGGCGCGCCTCGACTGGGGCGCGTCTGATCTGAGCTGAGGAGCGGCGAGCAGCGGCCGAATTTCGTGAGCGATTCGCTTCTCGGCGCTTCGCGGCGCTTCCGCGGCCGGTTTGTCCCCGGCGTTGCTCTGCTCTGCGCGCAACGGCGGGCGGGAAGGGGGGGCGCTTTTGGAAGAGTTGTGCGACACAACGAATCGATGACGCAATTCGTTGCCAACGCTTTTAGTAATCGATTTTCATCAAATTTATCGATTCGTTGTTGCAGCCCTAGAGGTGGGTTCACTAGAGGTGTCTGGGACTGGGGGCTGCTGCCCCCCTCTGGAGGTGCTTGAGTTGCCTTGGGGGGTGGACTACTGGCGGTTGGGAGTGGGTTCCCTTGGGGGTCTTGGCGGTGGCCATGGGTGGCTGCCTGGCAGCTGCATTGCCCCTGAGCGGGTCTGGGTGGGGGCCTGGCGGCTCGGCGTGTGGGGGTGGCCGGCCCCGTGTGGGGATCTGGGCGGGGCCTTGGGGGTCGGGTCCTGACATGTATGCTGCCGGGAAGAAGGCAGGAGCATGTGGCAGTGCCTGGCCAGGGCTCAGGGGCCTCAGGTACACCTTGGCTCCACTGCTGTTCTGTCACAGAGGAGGGGGATGTCCAGGAGGGGGAGGACCCAACCTTACCTGGATGTCCTATGTCATATATTCTGGAAGTTGCGCAAATGCAGGGATGGGAGAAGATATTCTGCTGGGGTGGGGCTGGGTTGGTGCCCTTGGACTCCGTGAAGCTCTGTGATGCTGCTGCTTTGGGCCCTGGCAAGATGGGCTGGGGTCTCCATTCCCTGGGTGGCATTTAGGCAACAGAGGTGCCTATTGGGGCCAGTGGGGGAGCTGGCTCCCAGGGGGGCTTAAGTCCAACCAGCCATTCCTCCCCATCCCCACACATTTTTCTCCTCCTGCTCCCTCACATCATCACACAATCATGCACATAGGACCATGGGGGATGGACAAGTCAGGGGGTGCAAGTATGGACCCCATTTCCGCATTCCTGTGGCAACCTGCCCCCAATTTTATTTGTACCTTAAACACTTCCACCAATGACATTCCACGCAAACACACACTTAGGGCCTTGGGAGTGAGCACAATCAACGGCATTTGGCAGGGGGATTTCTCAGCCTCATCCCGAGTGCCAGTGCCCACTTCCAATTTTAAAGTGCACTTAGACACTGAAGGCTGTGGGTGCAAGTGGGGTAGTGTGGTGGCATCAGCTGGCATAGGCCAGACGATGCCCGCACTGCCCGCTCACCACAGCCATGGAATACACCTCATCAACACACACTAACACTATACTGGAGCAGGTGAAGGGAGACTAGGGGTCTTAGCACACCTCTGTTGTCGCTTGGCTTCCCGGGGCTGGAGGCTAGGAGGGAGATCTGGCCGTCTGGTTGGGGTTTGGGGTGGTGGGTTGCTGTGCTCAGCGTTGGGCGGGGGAGCCTGCTCATCAGCACCCCAGCAGAAGGGTTGAACTCTGGGAATGGGTAATGGTTGTACCCCATGTGCAGCAGTACCGGGACCAGAGTGAATAGGGTGTATATGGGGAGCATGAGTGGGTGTCCGGCATTCATTTTTGTAAGTCTTTGGTTGTATGTGTATGTGTGAGCATGAGGAAGGGAGTGTATGACTGTATATGTCAGTTGGGGCCTTTGACTCCTCCCTTCTCCTGGGACCTCTTTTGATGCAATACATCTTCGTCTCCCCTCCCCCTGCCACACCTGGTGTGGAGTGTGGTGCCTTGGTCTGACTGAGTGTTTGTGTCTCCTGGGTCAGGCGGTTTAAGATTTTTGGCGTCTGCCTGATCAATCCCGGTGGCTGCCTGGTGGGATCTGGGTCCCTGGGCTCTGCTGGGTCCCCGGCGGGGGTGGTCGCCTCTGGGCCCCGGGTTGCTGGGGGGTGGGAGACTGCGAGCGGGCCTGTGGGCTTGCCGCTGATATCTCCCGGGACTCTGCCGGCTGCTGGTTGTGGCCCCACCCGAGGCGATCCTCTGCGCCTCTTGAGGGGGGCAGGGGCTTTTCTGGTTACAGTCTCCTTGGGGTCCCTGTGCTCTGGGGCAGCTCTGGATCTCTGGGACTTGGAGCTCTCTCCATCTCCTACGCATCTTTGGGGGGCAGATCTGTGGCCCCTCACACTCTCTATTGGACGCTCCTATAGAGAAACCTTACATATACAAGTGCGTGTACACGCACAGGCGCTCACATGGTGCTCTCATAAGTATGGATTTGGGCACATTCAACACGTCTTAAGGCTGTGGTTGGCACTAAATGCACTGTGATTTATTATCGTGATTGTTCAGTAAAACAGTGTTGATTTTACATTTCTTCATCAAGTTGACGCAGTGATAGCTTGCTCCTGTTGTACTGTTGTGTGTCCATTTTCTGCAGGTCTAGAAGCAGATCCCTGTTCATCATTGATTGTTTATTTTCGTGTACACTGTATTAACTTTTCGAGACCCCGCGGATATCATGTACCTGTAGCTTCACCCTTAACAGCAGCTTCTCGGTGCTCCTCGGTAACCGTCAGGCTGCCAAAGCGTCTCCCATGGCAAATAGGACTGGTACGAGAAGGGTGTGGTGGCTGTGGTGGGAGGCGCGAAGGCTGCATTTCCTGTGAGAAACACAAAAAATATAATGTCTGATTATATATTTATTTTGTAACTTCACCTGGGGGTGTGTGTGTGTGTGTGTGTGTGTGTGTGTGTGTGTGTGTGTGTGTGTGTCTGTGTGTGTGTGTGTCTGTGTGTCTGTGTGTCTGTGTGTCTGTGTGTGTGTGTGTGTGTGTGTGTGTGTGTGTGTGTGTGTGTGTGTGTGTGTGTGTGTGTGTGTGTGTGTGTGTGTGACCCACATGACTGAAGAGCTCATTGGTCAACCCCAGATAATTGTGCAAGGCCAAGACCGTAACTCTTTGAAGACGAACCATGATAATCTGAGCAGATACATTAAAAAAAAAAGTTAGCATATTAAAACTTAAACAGCTGCTCAGATACATGAAAATGAGGAAAAACTCACCTGAACAACTCGCACTAGGCTCTCAGGATACTTCTCAAATATGGACAGGAAGGCCTCTACAGGTAAACGAAGAACAGTGGAAACCTCTGCAGCTCGTGCGGACACCGTTCGGTAAGGCTTCTGGTGGCCCTGCACACATACACACACACACATCCTCTTTGCTCAAACACAATTGCCAACTCTCCCTGAAAACTGCAGAAGTGTGATTATGTGTGTGCATGTGCGTGCGTGTAGATCTGTGAGTGACACACAAAGCGACCTACCGTTATGACATCCAGAATGCTGAGAAGACTATGGACACTATCTCCAGCATAAACCTCCTTCACAACGCTTTCTTTTCCATCCTGAAGGACAAATATGAAGATTGGTTTAGAAACCAAGCAGCCCATGCAGAAATCATATAAGATTAAAGAGCCCAAATATTTGAATCCTGGGAGATTAAACAGCAGTTGAAATTTAGGTCGTCTTTCCCAGTTTAACAATGTTCTTAAGTTAAGACAGAACACGACGAATGGGGACTAAAGTGGTGCAGCCTTACCGCTCCAGTAAGGCACAGTTCTAGTTTGCCATCCTGAACCACGTAGATGCTGCTGTCAGGCTGGCCCGGCCTGAAGACGTACTCCCCCTGCTGGAACTGCAGAAAGACCATGTGCTTGCACAGCTCCAGGAAGAGGGGCTTCTCAAAGTGACCCAGAACGCTACGGTACAAACCAGGAAAACATCAGGATGACCAGCACGTGAAAACAAAACTATACTTAACACATTGGCCCTGCCCCAAAAACCTACCGAACATTTTTGAGCATGTAGAGCACCTCGGAGGGAAGGTGGGAATTAGCCACATCGAATTCTGTGAGGTCAGCTTCTAGCACAGAAGGGGGGGGCTCCTTAGCTTGAAGGATGGGCACCTCCTTCTTAAAGCGCAGGATCCTACAGGAGACGGAGAAAAAATGGCAGAGAAATGTAAAAAAAAAAGAAAAGAAAGGAAAAGAAGAGATGGCTGACAGTTGCTGGGAGTGAGCATTACTTTTTGGCAATGTTGAGCATCTTCTGCTTCTTCTTTAAGCGTGGACGCGAGGAGGACGACGTGCCCACCAGAGAAGAGGTGGACTGAGACACCTGAAGAGAAGTTGGTGTACATGTGTGAGGAGCAGCTATTAGAAAAGGTGTTTGTAATGATATTCGTTTCCAACCACCCACTTACTTTCCGCATTATCTTTCGCCCGTAGAACATGACCTTGTCCCTCTTGCGAAAGCGGTACTTGGGTGCCTCCTGAGCCTCTAAGATTTTTAAATCAGGTGAATTTTCAAAATAAATAAGCAGTTTTATGTTATTCGTTCACTATTCAGGCTAAGCAACACATCTCAGGGATTACTGACTTCGAAGCTTGATCCTTCGCAAGATGAAGAAGATGATGATGGCGATGAGGATGATGGCGATCCCTGCACCAATCACCATCCCCACCATCTGCAGACGGAACCGACAAAAGGAACAATATGAGAAAAAGGACAAGTTTGCAATCGCCCAAGTGTTTTAAAATACTTGTATATATGAAACGCTGATGTGAAATTAAACCTTGATACAAGATGTTTTATGCGTCGTCTGTAGGAATAAATCTCACCATGCTCGTCTGTAGTTCTTCCTCCACAACTGTCTTTAGGTTTTCAAATCTTTCCTAAAATAGTGAATGAATTGCAGACATGTTATCAATACAAAATAGAAAAAGAACAAAGAATAGATCTGAAGACTTAAAGGGATACTAAACTGTTTTACTTGCTTTTAGCATCCCCTAGTGTCCGTTATTAATCCCGTGGCCAAACCGAAAATGAAACCTATCTCCTTGAGAAACGACTGCAAAACGTACCACGCAGCAATTATCCGCCATTATAGCGGACGAGTTCCTTTCCACCGGCAGCAGAGTGTAACGTTTTGGGCATGTTTCAGAAGAAAAGGAACCCCATCGCAAAGTACGTTGCGCTCTATGATGATGCCAACGCCAAAACGAACAACACAAAGAGTAGACTCACCTCTTACATCAGGAAGAATCCGCGCGTTTCGAGCATTATCCGTTCTTTCATAATCCATTGTTGAATTGTGATCAGCAGAAGCTTTTCCGGTTTGCACTTCACTTTTTTTACAGCAGCGGCTCAAAACGATCTCCTAACACATTAATTTTCTGCTTTCTGATTACGTGACGTGTGACGTACGTGGATGAAAATTGGCTTTAGAGCTGGGATATTTGTTCTAATGGAGCGGGGGCTCGTTCAGACGCCCACACAGTAAAAAATGCAAATGACGACTAAAGTCATTTTTTGGGCTTTTTTTTATTGGCAGGGAACGGTTGGGTTTAAAATGACGACTTCTGTTGTTAATGGCAGTTAATGAGTTAAGTATCGATATAATACCGCTTAAAAAATATATCACGATATATTGCAATATCGATATTTTCTTACATCCCTACTTTTTTTTATAAATACCCATCTCTATGAGCCCCACCTAGGTGTGTTAAATCTTCCCACAATTGAACTGTGCTCGAACCAGTAGAAACCAGGCTAAACTGGCAAAAACAGCCTCCGTCGCCACTTTTCCTCTCCATTCAATAATCCTGTAAATCACTGTTGCCCCACTTAGCTACTCTCGATAACTTAACTGCTCTTGAACTAGTTGAAACCATGATATTCACAAATCACGACAACAACAAAACACAAAAAACTATCTCAGACAAAATCTTTCCCTTTGTTTAGTGCTGGTGTCGCTCACTGTTTACATGCTTTGCCCTCCAGTGGGGTGGACCCACGTGATTAGGTGACATTGGTGCAAAGTAGGGCTAAAAATAAAATCTCCGATTAATTTTTTTTTCCAATTCTCTCTCCCCCTCTATTATTAAGAATAGCAATAAGTACAAATGGAAGGCACCTTAAATCCAATTTTATTTTTTATGTAATCACAAGCAAGACAAATGTAACCCGAATTTCTGAGATGAATAATGAATAAATGAACACCCTCTTGGAATAAAAGTGCCACGCTCCACGTCTGTCGCAGCAAACCTAAACCAGTTCTAAACGATGGCTGATTTAATTTCTTTCTTAGGAACAAACTTCCCACCATCACCGGAGGCCATGGAGTCACTAGCTGTTGCTGTATCGTGTGTGTGCTGTGACGTTGTTGTCGCGGTTATGTGAAACTAACACTACGGAAGCTCCGGGGGGCCAAAAAGGCACTATTCTATAAAAATTTGATTTACTTTTTTTTTAATCGCCCGCAATAAAACATTCAAATTAATTCATTAAATTGATTTATCACCCAGGCCTAGTGCAAAGGATTAATAACATTACTACTTCACATAGGAAAGCAGGTTGGAGACGACAGGCTCCTACACAAAGTGTGTGTGTGTGTTTGGAAGGCAAACCATCAGATCTGGTGCTATAAGAGCAATGGGCTTCCAGAGCTTTGGCCGACCGCCACAAGATCTACACTTCATCATATCAGTAGTTATTGATTAGACTCTGACTATCTAACGGTTATTTGGCAGTGAATGGGTTGAAGTTGGACAAAGGTAAGAGAGGCAGTAAAAGACGAAGGGTGCAGCACAACTCTGCTGAAGGTGCACACGCACGCACAACTTCACAGGATAAATTTGGTTTGAGAAAAACCGAACAGATAATTGGGTTTCCACCCAACTGTGAATGATGCACCAGAGGACTTTATTACAAAGTCAGATTAACGGCTTAGCCAGCCATGTTAAGCTAAAAGTCAGCGGTTTCTGTATCACAAAGGAGAGTGTGATTAAATCACCTTGACAACACGGGCTAGAGTTCACGTCAATTGTGCGTCCTCCTGCCAGGTCATTCATTGCTTTTGTATCAGCACCAAGTTAATAAGGAGGGGAAAAGATCAGACATCCAAACGCACCTGTGAAGGGTAGTCTCGGTCCTCTTGCTCCGAGGTACTTTGTCCCATTGTAACCCTGTGTCTTCATAGGGATGGTCCATCAACGGCCACTAAAGACATTCAAATTACATTATCCATTTATCAAGTGTGAATATTCAGGTTTATTCATGCAACTTGGTGAAGAAAGAAAAAGATGGGGTTTTTTGCTGTTTCCATGGACACGTGTGGAACAAACATGTGGAACATAACATGGCACAACACACTCCTCTCACACGTCGAGGCTTGAACAGGAATAGTGAGGCTACAGATCCCAACCCACCTTTTAGGTGCCCAACAGGTACATTTCCTATGGTTTATTCAGCTAGACCAGGGGTTGGCAACCTGTTCCCATCAAAAAGCCATTATTACCCGTTTCCCACAGTAAAGAAAACACTGGGAGCCACAGCAGCTGCGGCGTTGTGGGCAGGGACTACCCTCAGACAGCAGAGAGCTGCTTTAACCAATCACAACAGGTGACAGCAGCCAGTACCGGTCGCTCGTGTACGTCAAAGTTATCTTTCATAAGACGATAATCAATAAAACGATTTATATAAAGTGGATCCAGAAGTTGTAGCCCGTCTCTGCCTACAATATTTGATATTGATATTTTTTTTGGTCATACGTTTCTTTTTAAAACATGTTTAGACTGTTCAGAATACAAATCCAGGCTCTGTCATGTTTGATTGTTGTAATTAAACTTTGTAGGTGGGGAAGGTCAGAAAAGGATCCGATCAATTTGTTTTTCCCTCATTTACAGTGACGGAGATAACGGCGCAGTGCTCCTGGCTCTGGTGTTAATCAAGTTAAATTATATCTTTTTGCAACAATTTTCACAAGAAAACAGAACAGTTAAAAGCAGGGCTTGTGTTGACCGGATAGTTCCCGTATTTGACCGTTTATTTTGATGGAGAAAGAATAGAAAGAATTACCCCGACGCATGCAGACGAACTGACATTTTATTCGTTTCGCACATCGCAGATGTAGCTAAATCACTCAAGAAAAGATTCCCATCTGAACATCTGAGCTGGACACTGCTCACTGTCAGCGTGTACTACATAAGGTCCACAGCGAGCTGAAGATGTGGAGAGGGGCTTGGAGCGCGTCGCAGAACCAGAGCGCATGCAGGATGATTCCTCCGACTGAAGCGAGACTTGTCACTTAGAAAATGTTCCCTGATTATGAAACTTTGGCTGAATTGTGCTTGTTCCTGTCTCCAATGTGGCGACACATCCAGGAACCTGTCTGAGGAGAATCCCAGAACCTCACATCCTCTTCAGCTCAGAAAGCGCCGATATGATTAAGCACAAGCGTGACCCGTCAACCCGGTCTCACAGTAAGACCAGGTTGGAACTGTTCAGGTTTACGCAGACAATCTTTACATTTAGAATTGGCATACAGATGTAAAATAATGCAGTAAAATATAAAGCATTTTATTTAAATATCCATTCATTATTTTACAAGCACAGAGAGTCGCATCAGATGGATGGAAGAGCCGCATGCTGCTCAAGAGCCGCGGGTTGCCGACCCCCGAGCTAGACCAATGTAATAAAAATGAACTTGTCATCTGTTGTATAATTGCTTTATACAAGTTATTGATCACTACTGTTTGTCAATCACACTTATCATGAGGATGTAATCAAGGAGAGCCGAACATAATGTGATCATGAGGATGTAATCAAGGTAATCCTGGTGGAGGTGTGCAGCTTTGCACGCACATCAGGGAATGTATAAGGAGCAGAGCAGAGCTCAGAGCTGTTAGAGCTGTTTGAAGGATTCTATTTGACGAGGTTCATGGATTACGTTTTCTAACTGGGGTGTTCAGCTCTCCACCCATAAGCAACGGTAAGAGAAATGTTTTGTTCATGATTGATAACTTGTATGAATGCTGGTTGAATAAAGCCTTGTTGTTCCTCTAATATTCAAGTTGTGTTTCATTGTTTCTGGCGTCGACTTGACAACGATCCTGATTAAATAAATATAAAGTGTAAAAAGAGACTTTGAGTCTTTTAAGGTAATTAAAATAAAATAAAACATTTTATTTTAGAACATTTTTGGCGTCACGAACAGGATCAGTCAAGCTATTCCAGCAACAATGAAGTGTTTTTGGAGAAGCAAAAAGGAGCCGAGTGCTTCTGGGGAGGGAACGCCGATTCCCGTGCCGATTCCCGGCTGGGAAACGGAGGAGTTCCGATCCATTGGTGATATGTTAAGGCAGCGCGGTGGACGCCCTGGGCCGTGGGGAGAGTTAAATGGAGTGGTCAGCCCCGCCGTGGTGCTGGACCGTTTGACGCGGATAGAAGTTAAAAAAAAAGCGCCGCTGGCAGGAGTGAGAGATATGATGTGGCTTTTTGCAGAAGCATGGAAAAAACAGGAGTTAGAATTGAGCAGTTGTAGAGAGCGAGCGGCGCAGGAGAAAATCCATGCTGAAGAAGTTGAGAAATCATGCTCAGAGTTTGAGCAGAGAGTGTGTGTGATGGGGAAAGAGCTAAAGCATGCTCAGAATGTTTTGGATAAAACGCTGACTTTTGTGTCTCGAGCGCAAAGGAAGGAAAAGAAGCGACCTCGTAGAACAGGTCCTGCTCAGATCCGGGCGTTTGTAAAGAATGTTGGTGAAGATTGGGACCCGCAGAAATGGAACGGGGATCTTTGGGGGGATGATGAGGAGGAGGAGTGGGTGATTAAACCTGACCCACCACCTCAGCCCTTGTATCCATCATTACAGAGGATAAAGATGTCAGAACAAAGACCTATTACTAGGCGTCGGCGAGAACAGCAAATTATTCCACCAATACTGGTAGATATGGTGGATGATCAGGGACGGCCGGAACTCGATGAGGCGGGTAATATAAGAAGGATGTTACAACAGCAGCCACAACCCGCCCCTAGGCTGCTAACAACGCTAGAGGATTATTCACAAGATGAGTTAAATCACATGAATGGGAAGCTGAAACAGCGCCCAGGCGAACCAACTGACTCCTGGCTTAATCGCCTTATGGAGGATGGCGCGTGTGATATAGCCATAGATGCCGGTGATGCCATGAGATTTTCAGGATTAAGTACTGATGCACAGATAAATGCTGAATACAGGGCTACAGTCCGGGCATTGCCAGCTGATGAAGATTTCAATGTGGGGGATGCATATGCTCTGGCATGTCATGTAATCTATCCTACCACGGCGGACTGGTCTGAGATTAAAGGGCAATGGCAGACAGTGAGAGATGCCATTCAGCGGCTCACCAGACTCACTATTAGAGAGCAAGTGGCTCGAAACGGGGGAGCTGGAGTGGTGGACTGTAACATCTCTAAGGCAACTAGAGATCACCTCATCAGACATGCCCCACCACATTATAAACCCATGGTGACCAGCTTGTTGTTTGGCGCGGCAGACCAGACTTTTGCCGCGATAAAAGATCGTCTTGGCGAACTCACCACGCTGGGTGATTGGTCTGAGACGAGGAGAGAGGGAGCTAGAACTGAAAATAAACCCAGGATTGATCCACATTCAAGGGGTCGTAAAGGGGGGGCAATGGGCCCCTCTAGAACAGATCTGTGGAGGGCACTGCGACAAGCGGGAGTGCCGTTTGAGGAGATTGATGGATTGCCCACTAATGCATTGATGGAGAAATGCAGCCAAATGGGACTGAAGGTCCATTGTCAGTTCAGACATTGTCCTGAAAAGGACGACAGGATGTCTGTGTCAGAATTGGTTGGAATGTTGCAGAATGTGATCAGGGAGGTGGCGTCGAAGCCTGCTGAACCTTCCGCCCCTCCCAAGGAATCTTCAGAGGAGGAGAGTTCAGATGAGTGTTATCAGGTGGCGGCAGTGAAGCGTAGAAAGAAAAAACAGCACCGAAGGGAACATGATGATGAATAGGATGAAGGTCAAGCTCAGGTTGTTGCCAGTGCCTCAGGATGGTCAATAAATGATATCAGACCACATGTGGAATTACAGATTTATTGGAAAAAATCAGTACAGACAGTAATGGCATTGGTTGACACTGGGGCGGAGGCCTCGGTAATTCATGGCAATCCTGATAAAATAAAGGGAAACATTGTAGAAAAAGGAGTATCAATGCTCCACGAGCAAGTGGCAGACGTTCCAGAAATGGATGAAGTGCCTTTTGAGGTAAAACCAATCCAGGATTCTCCTGTGAAACTGGGGGTAAGATGGAGCGAACTCACCCCAGAGCAGCAGGAGCGAGCCTGGTTCACTGATGGTTCCTGTCAATATGTGGCAGGAACCAGGAAATGGAAGGCTGGGGCATTTAACCCTGGTACACAACAAGTTATGGAACTCACAGGGACAGGAAAGAGTAGTCAATGGGCGGAGTTGAAAGTAGTACACATGGTAATAATGACGGCTGGGGTGCAGGGAGTAAGTATTTATACTGACTCCTGGTCAGTAGCCCAAGGAATGTTAACTTGGATGCCAACTTGGCATGCTACACAATGGAAGATACATTCAAAAGAGGTTTGGGGAGCTGACCTATGGAAGGACATTTGGGAGAAATGCCAAAATATTCCTGTGTCAGTATTACATGTGGATGCTCATACTAATAACAATGATCCTGAATCCCTGCATAATCAGACTGTAGATAAGATAGTGAAAATTCAGGCTGTAAGACAATCAAGTCCTGGATTAGCCAAATGGGCTCACGTTACTGCTGGACATTGGGGTGTGCAGGGAACATTGAAATGGGCGAGGGACAGAGGAATAGATCTCATCATTGATGATATTAAAACTGCCATAGAAGATTGTGAACCTTGTCAACATCAGAAAAAGAGAATCCCTCGACATATACAGGGACAGATACATCGAGGTAAACAAGCGGGACAGTGTTGGCAGATTGATTTCATTGGACCATTGCCAAAAAGTAAAAACTGTAAGTATGCATGCACAGCCGTGGATACGGTGTCAGGGGTACTGGTGGTGCATCCGTGTCATAACGCCAATCAGGAGGCTACATTGAAATGTCTGTCATTAATAGAGACCTATTATGGACTACCTTTGCAGGTTCAGACTGATAATGGTACCCATTTCACTGGAAATAAGGTCAAAGAATGGGCAGAGAACAACGCGGTAGAATGGATCTATCATGTAGCATATCACCCGAAAGCTAGTGGACTCATTGAGAGAATGAATGGATTACTGAAAGAGAAACTAAGGAAACTATCGGTTATTAATTCTTTGGACAAATGGAGAGAAAATCTGACTAGGGCAGTACATCAGTTAAATAACAGACCCGTGGGGGATGGAGTTACTCCACTGATGCTAATGGTTGCCAGGGCAGGAAGGGAAACAACTTCTACTGACCCTCCTATACGAATGTGGAAACTAACTTCTGAGGCAGAACTCCCTGTTAGAGCAACTGCGGGCTCTGTGGGATTAGATCTTAAAATCTTGGAAAGCATCACTTTAGTAACCAATAAAGTGACAGTGGTAAAAACAGGATTGGGAATACAATGTCCACCAGGAACTTATGCTCATGTGTGTCCAAGAAGTGGTTTAGCTTTGAGGGGTCTAACCATTTTAGCTGGGGTAATAGACTCAGACTATCAAGGGGAAATAGGTGTGGTGTGTCAGCATACAGGTAAAGAACCGTTGGTACTGGAAAAAGGAGACAAGATAGCTCAGTTAGTAATCAAACGGTGTGTAATGTCCAAAGTTGAAGAGATTACTAAACCTACCACTATCACTCAGAGGGGTGAAACTGGGTTTGAATCATCAGACTTTACTGCGGGGGCAAAAGTGTGGGTGGAGCAGCTCAATGGTCCTCCCAGAGCTGGAGAGATTATTGCACAGGGAAAAGATGCTGTGGTAAGTGTATTGTTCCCCGGAGAGGAAAAATGGATTAATATTCCGATAAACAAATGTTACAGGAGAGAAAATTAATGCTTGTCATTCTATCTGCAGTTTTATATGTATCCCATAAGCAACGGCGGGTGTCTGAGTGACGGTGGTTGACTGGGTCCCCTTCCCCTACAAAAGGATTGAACCTTTGTCGAGGCGATGGATGGGCTCCGCGGACCTGGTGGTGTCGGATGTTTGGTCATCGTCCTCCATGTCCTCGCTGTCATCGCACTGAGGGCACATTTCTGTTGGGGGCTCACGGAAGGACAAGTGTTGGAAGAAGGGGTCATGGGCCATCTGGAATTGGTTAGCAGTATGTCCAACCGCACTCAAGGCACATTCACATGCAGAGCAAATGACGCTTGCTACTTGGGAAACCTAACATCTACCGGTAAGATGTACCGGTGCAGAGGATGTCTTAAAATCCGAGGAAGGGTGATCAGCCCAGGGGTGTTGGTTCAAGGATCAACAGTAACCTTTAATTCTGCAGCGTGCATCTGTGCATACCATCAGGGGAATGGTACTTGCATACAAAATGGCACAAATTGGAGTATGAAGGTTGATCGCGATTTCCGGATCAGGAATGGAACTGTAATCACAGGAGGACGCGCCTATTTGTACATATTCTGGGTGCTGCCCGACACAGCTAGAGCTACGCAGACAGCTGTAGCTCCCCTGGTTCACACTTGTCAACAAATGGGACAAATAAGGGTAGCCGAATATGTGCGATGGACTGTGAAATTCCCTCCTATTCCGCCTTGCAACAGGAGGAGGCGAGCATGGTATGACACCGTGCTAGGAGGAACTGGAACTTTGTATGGTCTGGCTAACACAGCAAACAATGAGGTAACACGAACTATGCTGTCCAACACTGGAGAATACACCGCACAAGCTGTCACCAAGACTGCAAGATGGATGCCTTCGACTGTATCTAGTCAGCTAGAAGGAAGTGATGTGTGGAAAAGTGTATTTAAATGGAATCTAAAGCTTTGGAATGAAACTTATGATGCATTGCATAATTTGTCACACATAGGTAATTGGACAGTCTGTTCCTTGCAGACTATTCATGCTGAGACACAGAGAAATAGGTTTCAAATACAGGTAATGAGTAATAACTATCATGCATGGCGAACATTATGGAACATCAGTAGTTCATTATGGCTACAGCTACATGCAGAAATGACGATTTGTAATAAATCTATGTGTACTGGATACTGGGATCAGTATAATATGACATCAGTAATGACTGTGTGTAGATATCAGATACTGCCGGTGATAACCACTAAAGGGTTTTGGTATCTCCATGTTAGTGGAGAGTGGTGGGATGTTAAAACAAATCGAACATATGAAGTAAAACACTGTGATGAGACTGATAAGGGTTTAGCCTGCCCATTGGTAAAAGGACATAGCAATCCATGTTTCACTGATTCAAGGGTCGTACTCTGTGATTGGACGGTCACACCCCCAGAGGAACAGTTTTGGCAGGTGGGTCCTAACACCTTATGCGTGGCTACAATGACCAATTCCCCACAGGTACCTTCAGTTCCCTTTTCAGGTTGTCTCAAGGGTATACATATGTGGGAATGGAATAACGTGACCTATTGGTTGAGTAATTACACTGTATCTAGTCGGCTGACTAAGATACAATGGGAGGTTTTACACTCCCCTTGGACACTCTCACTGGAACGATTCAAATGCGCATTGGATGGTTCCACTGAAGTGGCAAAATTGATTGACTCTCATAGGTCCAACCTTTCCAGGCTTATGGTGTCTACTCTTGTGGCACAAGGGGAAATAAAACATGTTGCTACATTGATTGAACAGGCTTCCGCTCATCATTGGTGGGATATATTTACAGGCATGTCGAGTACCGCTAATAAAGTGCTAATTCCACCTATGATTGCAGCATTAATTATAATCAGCATTCTAACATTGTGTAATCTTATTATTTGTTGGTATGTTATTCGATTAAGAAGAGAAATAAATTGGGTAATAATGCAAAGACTACGATGAAAATTAAAGTGGAACTACAAGGTATGTTATAAATGACGTTGGTTTTGATGGGGAAATGGTGATGGATATGTTACATAAATTAGATGAAAAGTTCAAGAGTGGAATGTAATAAAAATGAACTTGTCATCTGTTGTATAATTGCTTTATACAAGTTATTGATCACTACTGTTTGTCAATCACACTTATCATGAGGATGTAATCAAGGAGAGCCGAACATAATGTGATCATGAGGATGTAATCAAGGTAATCCTGGTGGAGGTGTGCAGCTTTGCACGCACATCAGGGAATGTATAAGGAGCAGAGCAGAGCTCAGAGCTGTTAGAGCTGTTTGAAGGATTCTATTTGACGAGGTTCATGGATTACGTTTTCTAACTGGGGTGTTCAGCTCTCCACCCATAAGCAACGGTAAGAGAAATGTTTTGTTCATGATTGATAACTTGTATGAATGCTGGTTGAATAAAGCCTTGTTGTTCCTCTAATATTCAAGTTGTGTTTCATTGTTTCTGGCGTCGACTTGACAACGATCCTGATTAAATAAATATAAAGTGTAAAAAGAGACTTTGAGTCTTTTAAGGTAATTAAAATAAAATAAAACATTTTATTTTAGAACAACCAATAAATATGATTATTTTATCCGGCCAACAAGCTCAACTGTGTTTGATTGTATTTTCTTAAATCCCATCACAGCTTCCAAATAAAGGCTTGGGTAACATCTTCAAACATCAGCTGCAAATCTGTTCTGACGCATTTCCTGCTGTTATCAGTGACAGGGGGAGGGAACAACACTGCTGTTTTGATGAAATTCAATCAGCCAGAGGCTGGGGGTGAGTATCATGTTACGTAGGAGGAACCTCAGAGCCATAAACAAACCACAGAACAGTATGCTGCTGAGAAAGACGCCGTCTTTAAGATACTTCAGCCACTAAAGAAAAAAAACATTGTTGGCATTTCTTCCTTTAATAAAAAGTTCATGAGCCTGTTAATGCTCATTAATATTTAATGAGACACATAGCATTCACAGCAGAAGTGACATTTAAATACTACAAGCATTTAGCACTAATTACCTGATGATGGTTTATGGACAAGAGGGGAAAAGGGAAATAAATTTAGCCCTAATGTCTTTTGACAAAAGGGTTCTTTAGAAATTAACATTCTACTTGCTGTTAATTCACTTTGCCATTTCAGAAGAGACTCAAGTTTTAATATTATATAGCGGTCCATGCAAAAACTGTTTTTAAAGCTAATTCTACAAGTTTCACATTGCAGCTACAGCTTGTTGTAGCCGTTCTTGTGCAGCCTTGGGCCCTTTCTGCAGGACTGTTACATTATTTACCTTTAAACAGCATCACTTTGGTAAACTGAAAGATTTAGAAAAGCCTTTGGATAAACAATGATCAGATTTGAGTGTTTTAAGATATATGGCCTTGTTAAGATGAGCCGTTAGCTAGTCAGTCCAGTCAAATTTCAATGCTTTCTTCAAATTGTCAATAAGTTGAATTGTTAGAAGCCTAAGTGCAGAAAAAGACATCTGCCCAGTGCAGTAGAGTTTGCTTAAAGAAAACGGGGCTTAGTCAGTTGCTACACTTAAAACTTTGCTTCAGACCATCTCTGTGTTTCCACACAACCTTATGTGTGGTAATAATACTGAAAGAGATGCACAGGCTTGCTCACAGCCCCACAGGGATGATACAGTATCAGACATTAGTTTCTGTCACCCTCCCTCCATGCAGGCCCATTTCCATTGTCCTGTGAAACAATGAAGCCAGTGTGGACTCCACAGATTAGGGTCAGACGTAAACGGACTACTAATACAACCTCTTCTGTTTTCAATAGACGCAATACTCCATCCCATGGGATTTATCATAGTAGTGGTAGCAAATACTTTGATTTCTGAGATCTTTTAATCTGTTTTCTACCAGCGATGAAAGTGTGAGGCGAGGTTTTGTGGGAGATATCTGTAAATGTGTGATAATCTCTTTCTAGATTTTTATTGGATGGTTGCAGAGAAACAAGTTTGCATGTGCTAGACTAGACTCAACACAGAGATGAAGTAAAACGCATTTTGGCCGTTTTAACTTGAATGATCATCCAAGTTGAATTACTCATCTATAAACTGTGGTATAAATGTAAATGTGAGCTTATAAAGTGAATAAATGTGGTGAAAAACCTGTTCAAGTCAGTGACCAAACTGAATACATCAGCTTGTGTTCCCATTCAGCCAAAAGTGTTTTGCATAATTTTCCCTCAGCGCTGACTTACTGTGGACAACTCCTCATCAGGACGTGTTGTAAACAGACTTTAATGAAACAGACAACTCCATAGGCTAGCTGGGCACTGGGTTGGCTAGCTTAGACCCACCACAAGCTGTCTTCATTCATGATACCTGTTTGTGTAGCGGTCAGCAGAATAAGGCCTTGTTGTTTACACACTCCAGTAACGTCATCTATTCAAACTTGGACCATTACTCAGATTTATATCAAGAATTGAGAACGAAAACAGTCGAAACAAGCACATTTGGACCTTTTCTGGGCGGAAGGCATCCTGCTTCTGACAGTAATGCTAACATTTTCTCTCAGGCTAACAGTGTGCCTGTGTGACAGCTAGCTGCCAATGGTGGTCTACAAATGTTTTTTTTATAAACGTGACACTCATTATCATTACTGATAAATAGCGAAAATATTTTCTACGTATATTTGACCTCCGCAAGAGCAATCTGACAGATTTAACGATAGCGTTGATGCTTGAACGGATAAATTCTACTTTCCCGTGATGGACACGTCTGTAAATGTTTAGCTGTATACAAGAACATGAAGCGAAGACATGTCAATTCTTACCATTAAATTATTTTTATTTAAACTTACCCGAAACGATGCACTCCCTATAAACGTCACTGACTTTCAAGTCAAATGTACAACGGAAATCATGTTTCATGAAGCCCCTCCTGTTCCACTATGAGCCTGGCCAATCAGCGATGAAGATGATGTAGAGCCGAACCAATGAAAATGTTCAATAAGGAAAAGAGCGCTATGTCCCGCCCAACCTTCCACGCTGACAGATATTCGGTCCAATGAGCATTAACAAAATATGCAAAGTCTTCTATCACTGGATGAAACACAAAACATACTATTTTATGAGTGAGGGGTGGGCTCTTCAAGTCTTTACCAGCAGTGACTGTAGGACAAATTACACAACTTTTTGAAAATGTGTGTCCAAATCAATGCTTCAAAAATAAATAAATAAATATACTATTTAATTGTCTGTTTTCGACTAGAAAAAAAAACAACAAGCTAAAGCAGGAGCTATCAGCAGCTAGCTACAGCACAACACACACATCAGATCATACGCCCTCTGGCGGTCACAAGGTGAAACTGAACCAATTGTAAACTCTGGGATTTGATAGGTAATAAAATATATTGGTGAGGGTCAGACAAAGAGCAGCCCAACTACCTCTTATGATGAATTATATAAATGGAAATGGTGTTCCCTCCCCGGTCTTGGGTCAACGGGGCCCCCTCTGGAGCCAGGCCTGGAGGTGGGGCACGTTGGCGAGCGCCTGGTGGCCGGGCTTTCACCCATGGAGCCCAGCCGGGCACAGCCCGAAGAGGAAACGTGGGTCCCCCTTCCCATGGGCTCTCACCACCCGTGGGAGGGGCCAAAGGGGTCGGGTGGGGAAAGAGTCTGAGTTGGTGTGTGAGGTTGAGAGGTTCTGACTAGATTTAGTCGGACTCACCTCAACGCATGGCTCTGGCTCTGGAACCAGTTTCCTTGAGAGGGGTTGAACTTTCTATCACACTGGAGTTGCACCCACTGAGAGGCGCCGAGCAGGGGTGGGCATACTAGTTGCCCCCCATCTTGGTGCCTGTACGTTGGGGTTTAACCCGGTGAATGAGAGGGTAGCCTCCCTCCGCCTACGTGTGGGGGGACGGGTTCTGACTGTTGTCTGTGCTTATGCACCAAACTACAGTTCAGACTACCCACCCTTTTTGGAGATCTTGGAGGGGGTGCTGGAAAGCGCTACTTCCGGTGACTCCCTCATTCTACTGGGGGACTTTAACGCTCACGTGGGCAACGACAGTGAGACCTGGAGAGGTGTGGTTGGGAGGAACGGCCCGCCTGATCTGAATTTGAGTGGTTTTTGTTATTGGACTTCTATGCCAGTCATGGATTGTCCATAATGAACACCATGTTCAGACATAAAGGTGCCCATTTGTGGTCTTGGCACCAGGATACCTTAGGCCGGAGCTTGATGATCGACTTTGTTGTTGTTTCATCTGACCTGCGGCCGCATGTCTTGGACGCTCGGGTGAAGAGAGGGGCGGAGCTGTCAACTGACCACTACCTGGTGGTGAGTTGGCTCAGATGGTGGGGGAGGATGCCGGTCAGACCAGGCAGGCCCAAACGTATAGCAAGGGTCTGCTGGGAACGTCTGGCAGAGTCTCCTGTCAGAAGGAGCTTCAATTCCCACCTCCGACAGAACTTCCAAAAGGTTCTGGGGAGGCGGGGGACATTGAGTCTGAATGGACCCATGCCTCCATTGTTGAGGCGGCCAACCGGAGCTGTGGTCGCAGGATCATCGGTGCCTGTCGTGGTGGCAACCCCCGAACCCGATGGTGGACACCGGCGGTTAGGGATGCTGTCAAGCTGAAGAAAGAGTCCTATCAGGTATTTTTGGCCTGTGGGACTCCAGAGGCAGCTGACAGGTACCGGCAGTCCAAGCGGAACGCGGCTCGGATGGTCGCCAAGGCAAAAACCTGGGCATGGGAGGAGTTCGGTGACATCATGGAGCAAGACTTCCGTACAGCTTCGAGGAGATTCTGGTCCACTATCCGGTGCCTTGGGGAAGGGGGTGGGGGCAGTGCACTACCAACACTTTCTATAGTGGGGACGGTGTGCTGCTGACCTCTACTCAGGACGTTGTGGATTGGAGGGCAGGATACTTCGAAGACCTCCTCAATCCCACCGACACGTCTTCCAGTGAGGAAGCAGAGTCTGGGGTTGGCCTCTCAAATCTCTGGTGCTGAGGTCACTGTGGTGGTTAAAAAGCTCCTCTGTGGCAAGGCTCCTGGGGTGGATGAGGTCCACCCGGAGTTCCTTAAGGCTCTGGATGTTGTGGGGCTGTGTTGGCTGACGCGGCTCTGCAATATTGTGTGGACATCGGGTGCAGTCCCACTGGACTGGCAGACCGGGGAGGTGGTCGCCTTATTTAAAAAGGGGGACCGCAGGGTGTGTTCCAACTACAGGAGGATCACACTCCTGAGCCTTCCTGGTGAGATCGATAGGCGGATTGGTGCTGCATCTGCAGTGATGCGGGCGTTGTACCGGTCTGTTGTGGTGAAGAGAGAGCTGAGTCAGAAGGCGAAGCTCTCGATTTACAGGTCGATCTACGTTCCTGCCCTCACCTATGGTCATGAGCTTTGGGTAGTGACCGAAAGAACGAGATTGCGGATACAAGCAGCCAAAATGAGTTTTCTCCGAAGAGTGGCTGGGCTCTCCCTTAGAGATAGGGTGAGAAGCTTGGTCCTTCGGGAGGGGCTCGGAGTTGACCCGCTGCTCCTCCACATCGAGAGGAGCCAGTTGAAGTGGCTCGGGCATCTGGTCAGCATGCATTCTGGACGTCTCCCTGGTGAAGTTTTCCAGGCACGTCCAACCGGGAGGAGACCTAAAGGTAGACCCAGGACACAGTGGAGGGACTATGTCTCTCACCTGGCCAGGGAACGCCTTGGGATTCCCCCAGAGGAGCTGGCCCAAGTGGCTGGGGAGAGGGAAGTCTGGGCCTCTCGACTTAGGCTACTGCCCCCGCGACCCGACTCCGGATAAGTGGATGAAAATGGATGGATAAAATATATTTAGTTGCACATTTTACCAGCACAGGTTTCTAGTTTCTAATCAAACATGTCAGAATTAGTTCAAAGACCATTAAATACACAACAAAATGAAAGACCCAGCCACATTTCATCTTCACCCTTGCTGATGGAAAGCAGTTTTCACTCAAAATCTGATGACACATGGTCCCATTCATTCGTTCCTTCACATAGATCAGTCGTCCTGGTCCCTTTGCAGAAAAACAGCCCCAGAGCAGGTTTCCACTAGCCTGACCAGCCAGCCCTATGCTTCCTTATGGGAAGTTCTCTGTGTAGAATTAAATAGAGTTCGAGTCTGGCAGGCCAGGCAATGTTTCCACCCCCATGCTTTACAGTAGGCATGGTGTTCTTTGGATGCAACTCAGCTTTCTTTTTCCTCCAAACACAAGGTTTTACCAATAAATTCTATTTTAATTTCATTTGACATGATCCCAATCCTTTTCTGGATCATCCGAATGCTTTCGAGCAGACTTCAGACGAGCTTGCACATGTACTGGATTAAGCAGGGGGACACGTTTGGCACAGCAGGATTCGAGTCCCTGGTAGCCTAGTGTGTTACTGATGGTAGCCTTTGTAACTTTGGTCCTAGTTCTCTGTGGGTCATTCACTAGGTTCCCCCGTGTAGCTCCGGGAATTTTTCTCACTGTTCCTGTGGTCATTTTGACCCCACGGGGTGAGATATTGCATAGAGCCTGATGGAGGTAGATTATCACGGGTCTCATCTTCTACTTTCTAATAATTTCTCGCACAGTTGAATTATTCACACGAAGCTGCTCACCTATTGCAGATTCAATCTTCCCAGTCAGGTGAAGGTCTACAATTTAGTTTTGGTGTCCTTTGGCAGCTTTTTGGTCTTGGCCATAGTGGAGTTTGGAGCAGGACTGTTTCAGGTTGTGGACAGGAGTCTTTTATAGTGATCACGAGTTCCAACAGGTGTCATTTATACAGGTATAGGGCACAGAGAAGCCACTTACAGAAGAAGTTACAGGTCTGAGAACCAGAAATATTGCTAGGTTGTAGAAGCCAAATACTCATTTAACATAATTTGTCAATCAAGTCATTAAAAAAATCAAACAATGTGATTTTCTGCATTTCCCCCCCTCATTTTGTCTCTCATAGCTGAGGTTTACCTCTGATGGAGATTACAGGCTTCTGTTCTTTTTTTAAATGGAAGAAATTGCACAATTGGAGGGTGACAAAATTCTTTTTAGCCCCAATGTGAAACTACATTCTTGAACATTCACTGAGTAATGAGATCTATTCTCAGTAACATTACCTGTTAACAACTAAATAAAATACATAGGCTGAATGGTTGAGTTCACTAGCACACAAGAGGTTAAATCAATCAGGCCAAAGAATGAACGGTATCATGTGGTTTTTTGATGTAAGACTATTACACCTCCTTGTGGGTATTACATGTAATAACCAATAATTAGTGCATTCAAGTAAGGTCCCTTCATAAATACTTTAACCCTTCCACTGTCCTATTGAGTGACCCCGCCAGGAAAGTTGACCATTGAGCAGGATTGATGGATTATCCCTTGAGGTCCACGTGGCAGGGGTGAGGTGGTGCTCACCCCAAACCATCAATCCAGTTCAATGGTCAACTTTCCTGGCGGGGTCACCCAATAGGACAGTGGAAGGGCTAAAACGCATTGGTTTTAATTAATTCATCGAATAATAAAAACACCAAATATGTCTCTTTAAAATACATATTCTTTAATGTTAAGTACATGTCCAGAAGTCGGATTACAAGTCAGCAATAGGTTTGTGAGGCCAGTAAGGATATTTGACCTTGTCCAACTTGGTCTCTGGGAAGATCTCATTGAGATCTTCAATGGTCATCTGATCAAAGGGGATCATGTTCTTAAATTTATCCAGCTGAGTAAAAACAAATCAGAAACACATCAAGTCAATTAACAAATAATTTACGTACAGGCTCTTAGTCAAGTACTCTAAGCAGCTACTTCAACCGTCTCACCTCTTCTTCATACTTGGTGATGCGGGCCTTTGAGGCTTCAATGTACGCTAAAGCAGATTTGTTCTGTTAAAAAGAAAATGCAAATTAAAAAACGCCAACAAATAAAAACGTAGGCAAATTCCTGCTTGGAGCCACTTACAGCCTCAGTCTCCTGTGCATTGATCTTAGCCGTCTGAGTGTCCACAGGTTCAGGGACCTTCAGAGCTGAGAACTGTGTGCAGTGAGAAGAATAATGTGAGTTCTGGCAGAACATTGCAATTCATCAAAAACAAACTGCCTTCTCAGTGCTGGGACCAAGGCTCTGGAATGAGCTGCCGGCCGATGTGAAGCAGGCCCAATCACCTGAGAACTTTAAAGCTGACTAAAAACCCATCTGTTCTCGTTGGTGTTTGGACACTGAAGTTGAGTTTGGGTGGGCAGCGTCACTTTGAATGTTTCTGGATCTGATTCTGGAAATAGGACTGATCTGGATTGCTAAACTGTACGCGGGAATTCTTATTGTATTTTAATGTTACATAAGTTTGTTTTATTGCTGTGTTTTTTTTTGGTGTACAGCGCTATATTTGTCCGCTTTGGGCATGTGAAAGCGCTTTATGAATAAAGTTGATTTGATTTACAATTAACACGATTTGTTTAGGGTTCTTTCTGTGCTTGTATAAAAATGACCTGTGTACTAGCAATCCTGCTCAAAGGTCTAGAGATGAAGATTTATATTTAAATTAGCTGTTCCTTTTAATATTATTTCAAGACTTTTTTTTTCCAGAATTAACACTTCACTTTATTTTTGGAAAGACAAAACAAACTCAATTTGGTGATTTCTTCTAATTCCCAACACTACTCACTTTCTTCTCAAATTCATCCACCATTCCCGGTTTGGCCACTGCGCTCCTGTAGTAACTCCAATCAATGGCTGCAGGACTCTCTGGCAGGGAAGCTAGTCTGTGGTAAAGAGAAGAAAAATAACATATTTATGTAGGATGGCTAAAACAGAGTCCAAAAGAGAAAGCCAGGAAAGCAGCGAATACAATAACTTATATGGTGACTAATAATACTACATGGAAGTAAAATATTATGAAACAAGATCAAATTAAAACCGCCAATGCAAATTCTAGAGTGTGATTATCACAGTGTGGAATGGCTCCATCAGTGATAGTGACCAGTTGCGAACTTGCAAGTGATAAGAGCTATCCTCTGATTGCATGGGAAAAAAAAAAAAAAACTCTTTCACATTACAATCTTTAAAGCAGGGGGTGTCCAATCCTGGTCCTGGAGGGATGGAATCCAGCACGTTTTGGTGGTTTCTCGTCTCCAACACACTTGATTCAGCTAAAGCCTGATTCATGCTTAAGCAAAGGCACATTTGCGCCCCCCTGCTGCTGCAGCGTTGAATCGCCTCTGTATTCATACTGGCCCGACCTGTTGCAAAGAAATTCTCCACCAGGACAGCAGGAGGCGCATTCCTAACTTATTGACCTGAATTTTGAAGAAATTCTCCGCCAAAACAACAGAGGGTGTGCTCCTATGCAGGTGTGCATACTCTTGTAGTGACGTGTCTGCCCTACTACTATTTACTATTTGCGACGCAAAAAGATGGACGACACAGACACAGAATGAATTCTTATTGAGCAGGAGCTGCTTGAGCTAGAAGAACAACAACTATTATTAGAAAGAGCACAGCGAGAACGACGAAGGAAGAGGCGTCGGTGGAGTGTCCGTCCATTGAATATGGCAAGACCGAGTACGAATACGCCGCTCTTCTTCGCCCTATAAGGGACATTGATGACAAAATGCATTTCAGATACTTTCGCATGACTGCCAGCCGATACAATGAGCTGGTTCGTCGTGTGACTTTTGAGTTGTACAAATGATCGTACTTCCTCACTTCTTCAGCGAGACGTTCCTCCATCTGCTCTATGCCTTCAGGACTGTGTCAACACTCGCGCTGTTTACATTTTTTAAGGGAATCTACGCCGTGCCGGAAATGACGTTGGGTTGTTTGGCTGACCAATAACAGACGTCCAGCATACAACGCCGCCGTCGGATGTTTAGAAAATAGAGCTAGACTCCAACCGACGTTCCAACACAATCCAACACAGTTTGATCGCCCATTCGACGTTGCATCATGGCGATCCAACAGATCCGACATGCTGGAGCAGTGTCCGTATGAATCAGCCTTTAGGTTCTGTAGAAGCCTGTAAATCACCTGCTGATTAAATTCATGTGTGTTGAAACAGGGTTAAAACTAAAACACGCTGCCCTCCAGGACCAGAACTGGGCACCCCTGCTTTAAAGACTATTACAAACATTGCTTTGCTCTTCAGAATTTATAATCTGTTGAGTTTTTTTTTTTTAAAGAGAAGAAGCCAAGACAAAAGAAAAATACAGCATTTGAGAAAGTAAATGAAATATCAAGTCACATTTCGGTAACATACTTGGCAGAAATGGCATCACTCCGAGTCTTCAGTGCGTTGAACATGCTTCGCTGGTTGGGTGGAACCCGCTCAGCAAAGGCTACCCAGTCAATGGCCTTCAGGGCTGCACGGCGGCCTGCCATCTTTACTCTGAAATCAGAAGATCTGATTAAGAATGAAGCTGTATCGGATTGCACGGTGGAGCAGTGGTTAGAGCTGTTGCCTTGCAGCAAGAAGGTCCTGGGTTCAAATCCCAGCCTGGGGTCTTTGTGCAAGGAGTTTGCTTGTTCTCCCTGTGCACGCGAGGGTTCTCTCCGGGTGCTCCGGCTTCCTCCCACAGTCCAAATAAATAAATAAATAAATAAATAAATAACCTATGACTGTCAGGTTAATTGGTCTGTCTAAATTGTCCTTTGGTGTAAGTGTGTGTGCACTTTTTTTTGTCCTATGTGTCTCTGTGTTGCCCTGTGATAGACTGGCAATCTGTCCAGTGTGTACCCGACCCGTTTGCCCGTTGACTGCTGGAGATTAGCACCAACCCCCTTCAACCTGCTACTGATGGATGGATGAAGCTGGAGCTTTTTTTTTAAATTCTAATTTAAAGTCATAATAACCTTTAGTATAATTCATACCTAATGACTTTTGACTATTTCTCAGCTGGTTTAGAAACTGTGCCACTTCCACTCAAATAACTTGCAGCAGAGACTGTAATTCCTCATTAAACATAAATAATTTATGTTTTTAAAAACGTTGCAGGTCTGTGGTGTCTGAACTTTGGTCTTTAGTTTAGTTTCTTAGCAGCTTTTGGAGAGTGACTGGCTCAACTCTGCGTCCTGCAACGTCACAGAGGCTAACTTGGTCTGCAGCAATGTTTCGGGGAGGCATTTTTGCCAAAATAACAACGATTTAATGTAAGGAACCAAGTAACCACGGCCTTACGTTCCAGATTTAAAGTTATACATTTATTTAAACCAGTCAATCATTCATAACTTTATTCTCATTACTAGTAATCGGTTTACTTACATGCTAATTGTATTCATCTGCCTTAACGAGCTGTCCCTTCAATCTAATGCGTTACTGCGCATCAATAAAAATATCTGTTTATTTAAAAAGTGTTAACGTCAAGTTTAACTGGCAGCAAAAACACCGTCCAGGGATTTGCAACGCTTCAGGCGGTTAGCCTGCTAGCTAGCCAAGGTCAGAGATATGCCTACGACCCACAAGCGTTTCCTCAAATATCGAGCTAGAGTTACGTCTTGTTTAACCCTTTATGAGCAAATATACAAGCGTGGACCAAACCTAACGTTTGTAAAACTGTTTATAAGACAAAATATGTTAGTTATTTACCCAGCTGCCGACTCACCTCGCAGCAGTAAGCGGTGTCTGTGACAGGAAGCAGCGGAAGTGCCTTTATCTGGATAAAAAGCTGCACAACTCACTACCGCCTTCTAGCGGACAAGATGAGTAATTACACGGACTTTCAAAACAGCGACTCGTAAACTCAGAATTTCTGTTTAAATGCTTTTGCGGGTTTGTATCATTGCTTTGATGTTTTACTATTGAAATTATAAACAAACTTCGTGCTTTATTGATTTTATATCACATTTTGGACTTTTTATTATCAGAAATTTGAAAATTTATTGTTTTTGTAACAATTGA
This sequence comes from Nothobranchius furzeri, assembly GCF_043380555.1. Lineage (NCBI taxonomy): Eukaryota > Metazoa > Chordata > Actinopteri > Cyprinodontiformes > Nothobranchiidae > Nothobranchius > Nothobranchius furzeri. Next base: position 4,315,218 of record NC_091744.1, on the reverse strand, counting down.
CACTGTACAATGAAAGTAGGTGCACTTTTCCAGTGCAGAATAAAACAATCACACTAGTTAAGACTAATAAATAAGATAAAATAAAGAAGGATAAGGAACATTATTACGTTGGACAATTTTAAAAATCGGAATCTTATGTGTGCAAAAGAGGAAAATCAAGAGTTGAACAAACATGTATTTTTTTTTCTTTATTTAGACCCAAAGAAAGGTTCTCATAACGCAGTTTGTATAACGGTCCATGAAAGAAGAGCAACATAGATCTGTAATGCAGCTTTCAAAAATTTAAATGGCAAAACCCTTTAACTTTTAAATTTGACACAAATTGCATGACCTTCTGTAAAAGGCTATTTTCAAGGCCTAACGCAAATTAAAATATTTTTTGTACAAAAATGTTATGAAATAAGTTTCATGCAGTTTTGCACGACTTTAAATGTTTCCCTTTAACTTTCAAGACTTTATTAAAGGTCTTCAATTTGTTATTGCAACGCATTTGCCATGACTTTAAAGGTATAATAAATGACTGAATGCAAAATAAAATGGGTGAAACCTGCACTAAGTGACAGGCATACATTTCAACTGGGGAAAAATATCCACCATGTTGTGTGAAAAGTTAAAGAATATAGGTAGCATGCAAAATAAAATAAAATAAAAATAAACGTCATAGACTGAGGTTTTGCAAGTGGGGCCATTTATAAAAAAATATTATTTGGAAAAGAAAATACTAATAATGAGACCTGCTAAATTGCAGACTTCATTAAGTTGCACGTGCGCACACGTGGGTCTGATTTGAAAATTCAAATACAAATAAAATAGTATGGAGGAAAAATGCACAAAGTCCCACAAGAATTCAGTCACTTTGTTGTATGGCGTTTATTTACTAAAAGCTATTTTGCAAAGACAGAGTGATGTATGTACACAGTACAGATACAGGCATTAATAAATATCACTCCATCTGCTCTCCAAGCAGAGCGCAGGGCTTTCTGAGCGCTACGCATTTTATTTACACTTACAGCAAAAATCCTCACATCAAACCCAAAACCACTCCCATAAAGGCCACAACGTGAGTTAAAAACTAATAAACTCATTTGTCTAAAATATAATTTGGTCCTTTTGTTTATTTGAATTGATTTTAGAAATATAAAAATCCAACTGCAGGAACAATGACAGAAAATGGTCACGTTTGAATGAGGAGAAAAATATATTTCAAGTAAACAAGAAACGGTCCCATAAGGCACTGCTTAAGCACTTTTCTGTCTTCTCTTCATCTGCCTCAGATTCGAGTCTGGACTCATTAAAATTGTATTTTTTGAAGTAAGATTTTGGAGGTTGGAAAATACCTGCACTTATGAATATACTCACTTATTCAGAGAAATGCACACATTTATAAGATTTATCTCACGTTTTATCTCCCTTCAGTGGACTTTTTCATATTTCATTCTTCACAAAGTTGTGGCCTCGTAATCAGCCAAACATACAGTCATGTAAAGAATTACTAAGACAAATAATACATCCCATAAGTGACCGGTCCACTGAACAGTCCCGGTACCGGCAGGCTGGGCCTCGGGAAGGCGTTCGACGGGCCCCAAGACGGGGAGCCCATGTGAGCTCCGAGGGGGAAAGGCAGCGCGAAGGCGGGCAGGACGGGCTTTGATGCCAACTTAAACTTCTCCAGTTCGGCCTCCTGCAGTCTCTTGGCTTTGGCTCTCCGGTTCTGAAACCAGATCTTCACCTGCGTTTCCGTCAGGTTGAGAGAGTTGGAGAACTCCGCTCTCTCGGCGATGGAGAGGTACTGCTTCTGGCGGAACTTGCGCTCCAGGGCCAGCAGCTGTGAGGTAGTGAAGGGCGTTCGAGGTTTCCTGTTATTTTTGTGTTTCCTTAAAGTACACTGAGACGGACTTGAGCTCCCTGCAACACAAAGTGGATCAAATTAGGCGCACTTTAAGCAAAAGAGAACGAATTTCCACTTTTAAAAGACCCACAAACGCAAGAAGATGCGCACAGACAGCCCGAAAACGTTTTAAATGGATCCTCTCTCACATTTGGAGAGTGGAGTCACCTTGTCACCCTTAATAACACAGACAAATTCAGCTTTATACAATAATCTGACAATTACGCACCATGTTTTGGGTAAAACTGAACAAGACATTTACGCACAGCCCGTTGAGCCATTTGAAAACAAATAAACATTAATTGTGGTGACAGACTTTGTTATTAAATTACATTATGTCCTGATTTGATCACTGATAGCAGAGATGAGATGATGAAAAATGCACCGTGTGTGTTTTTCCTCCCGGATAACAGCGGAGGGGCGGACTTACGAGGAGGTGTAGAAAAGGAGGACGTCTGAAACCAAGTGCTCTGCTCTTTCTCACAAAACCTCGGACTGTCCTCGTCGGAACTTCTGGAAACTCCCTGTGAACCCTCCGCAGAAACCCTACTCTCTGCGTAACACGTCCTTGGAGAGAACTGTGCGCCCTGCGCCGACGGCGGCTTCGGCAGCATCACAGCCAACTCAGAGGCAGAGTAAGAAGTCCGACAGGTGCTCTTCTTGGAAATCAACGACTCGACACTAAACGGAAGGCAGCTCCGCTGCAGTTTGTATCCTTTCTCTGTTGTCATGTCTTTGGGCTGGATATCCTCGCCCTCTGCGTCCGTCTCCTCCTTCGTTTGGAGCTGCTTGACGTCATGCGACGGTGACCCCTGCCCAGGATTCATCATGGTACAAGGAGATGGGGCCATGCACCTCCGTGCGGCCAGTTCAGAGGTATCGTGCTGCTGGAGCGTTCCGTCTCCAACGTGCGTCTTTGCGCTTTCAGCGAAACCAGAAGCTTTACGCGCAGGAACTCTGTCGTCTATAAGAAGGACAGGGGCTGTTCCCATCCTGGCTCCCGCCAATCAGCACGTCAAGTTGTCTCCGTGACGTGTCTGGGAACTGTTTTGATTGGCCCTCTGCCTTTTGAGAGGAGATCAAGAGGCCTGTGAAAGGCAGGGGACGTTAATCATACAGACCCCATGCGGAGCGGGGTTATTGATGGCTCTCACAAAGTAGCTTTGACCAATTTTAGCGCAATTAAGCAGTGGGGATGACTTCTCCCCCTGTTTTGACCATTTACATCTATTAGCAAGGCATTTCCACCGGTGCTGGCTATTATTTCCGCTGTAACAACGTGCAGAAAAGTAATTAACAAAATATGTTTTTTTCCCCTAAAAGGAATAAAAATCTGAAATGTAAGTTTTGTTCCCCCTAAAAATTAAACCATGAGAAATGAAAAGTTAAATAAAAGGTCGCATCTGAATAAAAGCTCCTCGCTGCCGGGATAGAACTGGATGACTGTTGGTCGGTCACACAGCATTAGAGCAATTTAAGGCCTGTCATGAGCTCTTCTCCCTCACAATGGTCCCGGTTGAGAAGCAACAGGCGTTTTCTTTCTGCAGGTCATACTATTTAATAAGCCAGACAAGTTGTGTTTTGCAAGGCGCCAGGCTCGGCAGGACCAAAAAGGAAGATACCTCCGGGAGAAGAAGGCAGCGGTTAGCTCCACTTAACCAATTGTCCTCTGAATATCTCATATAGCTCACTGCTTGGGGCCGGGAGGAAGAGAACTGTTGCATTTATGTTGGCATGAATGGTGGTTCTGAAATGATACAGGAAGCTATGGGGGATGGGGGAGTAATTAAGTGTTTTTGTGCCATTTTATTTGGTTGGCTATTTATGTGTTCTTACTGCCAGGTCACACTGATATTAGTTTATGTTTATTTGACACTTTTATCCAAGGTGACTTACAATTTATGATTATAATTTAGTTATAATTAAAGCATAGAAAGTATTTATTAAAATGTCAGAAAAAGCCAAATGAAAACTCAAGCTGATTGAAATCCATCTCCAGGAAAAAAAACCATGTTAAATGACATTTTAGGAGAATTTCTAAAAACAACTAAGATGTTTGGATGATGGTCTAAATTCTTGTCTTTCAGCGCATCCCAGCTGAACATGTCAGCAGCACTTTGTGGTCGCCAACCCAACACAAAACCCCGCTGAGAACTCTGCAGTCGTCAACACTGTCAAAGACACAAGAACTGGACTAGTGAGAGGATTTGACTTTTTTTGAGAACTTAAGCCACCACACACACCCTTGATCCCCCACAACAGCTTTATTTGCCCACTTTGTGATTTAATTCTCAAGCAAAGGCAGCAAATGTATAAATAGACCTTCAAGGTGTTTCATCTGTTTCTCCTAAAAGATGCAGATTTGATAGAATTCCTACATCAAGGTCACCGGCTGACGTGTTTAAAGCCCTCAGGTGCAAAGAACAGGAACAATCCTCCCCTTCAGGAGGTGCAACTTTTAGCTGATGATTCAACAGAATCCTGATGTTGAGTCTGCTCCTTCATTTCCTATCAGACAGAACCAGCCTCTTGTCACCCAGCTGGTTTGTGTTTAAATACCAACAAACGCGTCTCGGGTCCACATCAGTGTCCAAGGAGAGGATGAGAGTCGGGCCGTGAAGTTCACAGAGATTCATGTGATACGGTTACACCCAGAGACAAATCTGCATGAGAGGTGCAGTTACCTCTCCTCCCCTGGTGTTTGGCTGAGTGTATTTAACGTTGGGTACCCCCACCCCCCCCTTACTCCAAAGACATTTCTGTAACAGCATGCAGGCGAGTGAGCTGTGTCAGAAGGTGTTAGCGAGTTTGAAAGCAGATCTGTTCTTCAAGGCCGATGCGAGCGCGATGGGAAGCACTTTCCCCTCAGCTGGCACCAGAAATGAAACCTTTTCACGTGTGTGTTCAGGGGCCTTTCTGCACACAGGCCAGCTCTGGTGAAACCGCTTTCTGCTCCGTAATGTGCGGGGGCCAAGTGGTGGCATGGGGTGAGAAAATATGGGTTTCTCATGTCATATTTCCGTCTAAAAAAAAGAGCAACGAAAATGGGGAATGATCAAACCCATCTGCAAAGGAATGAATCGAGCTGATCAAGTAAGGCCTACAAGAAAGCAAAATGGGATTCAAATTTATTCTTTCTTCATTCTCACTCTTCTTCTGTCATTTAATGTAAAACTAATATTTGGCATCTTTTTGTGCTACATGTGGGTCTCTTCTTCCTCTAGAAACACTCCAAACTAGAAAATAATCAATCCATTCATTTTAGGTCTGTGTTTTGTTTTAGGAAGTATGTGCCTAAAACAAGCCGTTCCAAAAAGTCCCTGTTTGTGATGTCACAAATGGTGACTTTGACATCAGCGATGCGACATTCACAAACAAATTGAATCCTTTGAATGGTTCTTCAAAGTGAACGATGAGAGCCGAGTCCTTGTAGAGGACTGTCGTCTTCCGGTAAGCACCCCCCACTTTGCTTCGCTCAAAGAGCCGGTCTTTTCAGTGGCTCTTTGGCTCCCTTCAAAGAGTCGTAAGTCCCATCACTATCAGCCTTTCCTGGATATTGGAGCTTCCCAGCTCATAGCAGCCTGGATGGGGATGTGTGGGCGTGGCCAGCTCCAGCTTTTTTTCCCTAGAGCCCTTAAACGGCTCATTCTGGAAGGTACTGAAAACGTCAGGAAACTGCTTTATGTCAGAGGGGTTTCATGTAAGGAACTTCACAAAAATGTTTCATATCACCCATTGAACTATTATAACTTAAGAACAAAAACTTTAGAATATATTTAAAGCAGCATGAAAAGAGTTGCAGATTCCTATCGGAAACATTTTCAAGACAAATTTGCTCATTACTCTTTCCAAAAAAGCCAGCAGTCACCATCCAGATGCACACTTTGAATTCTCAGCCCTTTCTCGGCTCTCACATCAGGAAGTTGAAATAACAGTTATTTGCGTTGTTCGGCACTGTGGAAAATTTCTTCGACCTTTCATTTGACTTAACAAGTCGATTCCGTCCACATCAGACTGGCTTCAGTCCTGCACTTAAATGTCGGTTTGACATTTTCTGCCAAAGCCACTTCCCCTTGTGGCATCCGTGTGCCCCTGTGTTTGAGCGTGGAGTAATGAGGGAAATATTCCGTGCGAAAGCAGGGGAAGCAAATTGCCTCCATCATGGCGTCTTTTTTGGACTGTAAAAAAGCAATCAAGGAGTTAGAGTGTCCTGCGGTTTTACAGCTGCTCTTTTTTGAGTCAAACCAACAGAGTCCATTTCATTAGTCGTGGCGGTGGAAACTGATGTTTGCTCACATGTTGGTGCTGGTTCCATTTTTCATCAACACGTTGGTACACTGCTCCTTAAAAACATTCATGGAGAGCCTTCTCCAGAATCAGCTGCTGATAAGGAGGAAAAACCACGAGAGGTGACAATGAAGTTGGTAGTTTCATCTGGCCCGCTGTCGGCCATAGAAATGCACATACTTGAGGAAAGTCTTGAAACAATGCTAGTGGGCGAGTAAGGTTGAGCTGTTGGGACGAGGAACTCTGTGTGGCTACTCCGTGGTCTCACTCACAAACCCAAGAATGTCCCCACAATCTCTGACGCTCTTAGCAGCCAAAGATGTGATGAAGTGCATCTGAGAAAAGAAACCAGGCAGTAGTATCAATTTTCTCTTTTCACTGCAGAACTGAAGGCCAAAACCAGGAACTGTTGTGTAAATTACAGCAATTTGGTTTCCATCTTAAGAAAATATTTACTAATATTTAAACTCAGTGAGGTGAAAATATAGAGTAGTGTGTTATTTATTTTATTTTTAATGTTGCAGAAATGCAGGTAAATTTATTATTGATTAACAGAATGAAATGTTATATTTTATTGTGAAAATCAAATCTAATGTATACTTTTTTAATAATACAGTTTTGTATTATTCATACATTTTTATGGGTTTCTGAATTAAATAGATTTTTTGTGAGATTTTTTGAGGAAATTTAAACACAAAAAAAAACAATAGTTTGTTTGAGTATTCAAAGTAATTTATTTACCCTTTTTCCAAGGATTTTCACGTGATTGAGGAGGGGTAACCACAACAAAATAATGTCCAGATGAAGCCCAGTAAGTAAAAAAAAAAAACGATAACACAATCTGACATTGAGTACAAACAACCTCTAGAATAACTACAAGCACAAATTAAAAATAATAAATAAAATAACCTAAATTTTATTATAAAGGACCAAGAAAAAGTTCAGTGACGACTTAAAAAAAGTTTCTAAAATATCACGCTTCACAATTTATTTTTGCGTTTCCACTTATTCTTGCTGATATCAGAAGTTATACACGAGTAAGTCTTCATCCCCCACCTTCATTCTATTATCCGACTCATCACATAAAAAGTTTGTAAGTCAATAAAAGTAAAAAGGCGAGTTTTAACACAAAACTTTTGCGATTACACTGTTGAAGCCAACGCTTGTCACACAGTAATAATGTTATTGCAGGCACCAAAGGTCACAACAAACGAGTGTGTGTGCGTATGCGTGTCTGCATGTGTGTGTTTGTTTGAATATCCTCAGATTACAATTTCAAAGTCCTCCCTGAGAGCATGCTAACAATGGAGAGGGTGGGATGTTAAAAAGAAAGAAAGCAGGGTTTCTTTCAAATAAACAAGCGTGAGTTGACCCTGAATAGAGCTGCTACCGAGCAGCCGGATTGGTTCTCAGGGGCAGCAACTCTGCAGGCTCCCCTCTTCCTCCCCCTCATTTTTCTCTTCCTCAGCTGCCAAACAAACTGATGCGATAAACACAAACAATCAGATGAGAGGCCTTGTGACTATAATTCAGCACCTTTTCTCAGTTCTGGACCACTTCTTTACTTTCCTGCTTAACAGAGGCATAGACGGGAAAGTTGATGGCGAAGTAAGCCCCCTCCCCTTTTCTGTGCTATTGCTTAATGAGCCTGAAAATACAACAGCACTGTGGTGGCTGAGAAGATAGCCTGCAGGCTGGAGTGTAGTAAAGTGAGGAAGCCTGGAGGGCCGAGTCTTGCTGAGATGTGGTGGAGAGAGAGAGAGAGGGGGGGGGGTGTCCTGTTAGGACGGTCTGTGCGGAGGAATCAGAGTGGATTGTCGACCTGACCGGAGCTCACGGGGCCACTTGTTGTAGCCTCGCTGCTGGTGTGTGAGATTTATTGTGTATTGGCGACCATTATGTGAGATGTCAGTTGTTTGTCACATTTCAAACCCATAATTCCAGTCAAGTTGCACACAATGACTCCTTTTGAGCCACTACTACAATCATCATTCAGTTTAATTTTCCATTCTTCTGCAGATTCCAGGGCGAGGCAGCGGACGGGAGAGTTGCTCACGTTGCATATGTCCTCTTTCGAGTCTGAGGTGCTCTTTTGACCGCTCCGCTTGGCATCTGCTGCCCATAGCCCGTCTATATCTGCATTCTAATGCACATATCCTGCTGGGATGTTAACTTTGGGCCTTCTGTAATTGATGGCTTCCACACTTCAGCCGAGTCCCCCCCCCCCTCCTCTCCCTGCCGATTGTTGGTATATCTCTGTGATTTGGGGGTCTTTCAAGCAACCATTGTTCTTTTATGGAGGAATTATAATAGACTAAAGGGCAGAGAAAGAACAAAGGAGGAAAGGGGAGGGGATAAAAAGAGAGTCACTGCTGATATTTAGTGAACTCCAAAGGGGGAGTTTTCATTCTCATTCTGCAAGTTTGGCACATGCCTTCTGTTACTAAGTGGCAGTGCTTTGAAAGAGCTTCTTGCATTTCTCATTCTGCAGCTCCGCTAGGTGCCTAGACTTACAACCCTGGCAGCTGTTGGGCCTTCTATGCAGCTATAGACGCCTCTCCACAGGTGAGCTCCCCTACCAAACTTCCAGTCTCCACTCCACTCAATAGGGCCCTTTTCAAGCCTTTTATCTGCAGGCAGAGGCTGACTTTATGTGTGCCACTCACCCAATAGCAGTTCAAAATTCCCAAAGGCTGCAATTAATGTTAGTCTTTGTGTAACACGTTCAGACTGATTTGGCTCCAGAATGATTTATATCTTGTGTATTTGTGTATTTATTGCATCAACTGTGAACAAATACAGGCATTGTGATTGGCTTTAGCTCAGTGAACGGTGGCGACAAATTTTTGGTGATCAATAATTTAAGAATTTCAGTCAGAATAAAACTAAATTTGTTCATTTGATGCTTTTGTGAGATGTTTTTTAAATGCTCAGGTCATGTGATATCCTAGCAAACCATACTATATGTGTAAATATAAAGTTTGGCCATGAACCATTGACATGGCACACCCACTGAGGTAGAGTCTACAGTTGTCATTTAAACTGTTTCTGCAAGCAGTTGGTCAGCACTAGAACCAATCAGAACAACGAACAACAAGACGTACTCATCACTGTGGATGCTAGTCAACATGGCAGTTCGCCATACACCTTCAAAGAAGAAGCAAATGCATAGCCTGGCAAGCTATCATAGCAAGCTTTCTCAGTCCTAGCACCGTTACTCTGGAACCAGTTGCCACCCTCAGTTAGGCTGTCCCCTTCTCTGCCAGTCTTTAAGAATAACCCAAACACACACCTCCTCCGCTTGGCGTTTCCAGAACATGTTTGATTATGGCCCTCTATTATGTTGAATCCATTCCACAGTTTTCATTGGTACACTCAATCCATCCACTCAATCCAATTGTGTTTCACACATTTGTATTTTACCGGAATTTTTCATCTATCTTGGAATTTGCATTTTGTATTTTGTAATTTGTATTTTGTAATTTGAATTTCTTTTATTGTTGATTTATTCAGTATAATTACTTACAACTGTACCATGTTCAGCGCTTTGGGCTTCCTGACAGGGTTGCGGAAGGCGCTTTATAAATAAAGCTTTGATTGATTGATTGATTGATTGATTGATTGATATATGTGAATATATAGTCTGGCCACGGCTCATTGACAGCTCTCGGTGGTGGTGGGGGATTTACGGTTGTCTTTCGAAGTGTCTCAGCATGCTATTGGAGAACAAACAACTTGAGTGAGTGAACAAGGCAGAATGCTATTTTCCCATCAAAGAAGATGCAAATGCATCCTTTTTCTAAACGAAGGGCTTGAGTACCTCTGTCTGCTCTTGACTCAAAGAAAAGCCCAAATCTAAACAGTCAAAAGTGGATGCTAAAGCCATTTCAAATTAGCTGTCACCATCTTTGTTTTTTCACTCAGTTGCAGTAACATCTAGCCCACCAACAGAGTGTGCTGTGATTGGATCGGTACAAGTGTCAGTGAACGGGGCAGTCCGCCAGTCGCACAAGACGCAAACCAAACTGATAGAGTGCGGTGATTGGCTCAGCACCAAATGGCCAGGGCTGTGGAGGTTCCATTGGAGCGTGGTTAGACCATCCTTTTGTTTCAGCAAACTGATGATCTTCACAGGCTATCAAATACATCCTTTTTCAAACTAAATGACATAGGTACCTGTCTGCTCATGTCCAAAAGAAAAGCACTCAAAGTTGATGCCAAAGCCGTTTCAAATGAGTGCCTTTGTTGTTTTTCTCCATCAGAGCCCAAGCGTTAAACCCACCAACCAACGTAAAATGCGGTGATTGGCCAGACACAAAATGGTTTGGGCCAATGGTAAACCTATTGAAGCTAGACTGGAGCATGGCTAGATCTACCTGCAGAGCAAAATCCTTTTGCTACTGCTATGGGTGGTCTAGATTTCTAGGCCAGTCATGTGAAGCATTTTGACATAAATGCAGTAATTTTCATGTCCCATTTTACCCCCATTTAATTAGCA